>NW_025750670.1:0-18197 GCF_021184085.1 Oncorhynchus gorbuscha | reverse complement strand
CGCTCTGCTGGCCAATCGGTCAGTCCGCTCTGCTGGCCAGTCGGTCAGTCCGCTCTGCTGGCCAATCGGTCAGTCCGCTCTGCTGGCCAATCGGTCAGTCCGCTCTGCTGGCCATTCGGTCAGTCCGCTCTGCTGGCCATTCGGTCAGTCCGCTCTGCTGGCCATTCGGTCAGTCCGCTCTGCTGGCCATTCGGTCAGTCCGCTCTGCTGGCCATTCGGTCAGTCCGCTCTGCTGGCCAATCGGTCAGTCCGCTCTGCTGGCCAATCGGTCAGTCCGCTCTGCTGGGCATTCAGTTACCTATTCTCTGTCTCACACCAGTGGACAGGGTTAATCCACACACAGTATCAGCACCTTTTCTCTCTCACTAACACCGTCACACTTCACTCTCCTCAGAGAGCCTTCAAAACCGGTCAGAATAACAGGTCTGCCAGACACCTTGTGATTCACCTGACAACATTACCAACACCTCAGAGAAATAGAGAGACAGAGAGGGAGAAGGAGACAGAGACAGAGAGAAGGAGACAGGGACAGAGAGAGGGAGGAGACATAGACAGAGAGTGAGGAGACAGAGACAGGGAGGAGACAGAGACAGAGAGAGGGAGGAGACAGGGAAGGAGACAGAGACAGACAGAGGGTGTCAAGAGACAGAGACAGAGAGAGATAGATATGAAAGAGAGAAATGCAAAAGAAATAAAGAGAGAGACATGGAGAATAAAGAGTGAGACAGAAGGGAGAGAGAACAAGATCAAGAGAGAGAGAGAGAGAAAGTGAAGAGAGCAACACAGAGGTGCCACACAGCACTACAGTCACTAATTACTCTCAATAGGGTTGTCAAGTGGCAGAACTAGCAGCACTTGATAAGTCCTACTGTCTGTGAATGATAAAGACCTTTGTAAAGGGCAGTGACGACACAACGACTAGCCTAAGCAGAGATCAGAAGTATTTTAGTTGGTCCAATTCTAACCCACATTCATACTGATAGGTCGGTAGTAATGTACACAGAGTGGACAAAACATTAGGAACACCTGCTCTTTCCATGACATAGACTGACCAGGTGAAGCTATGATCCTTATTGATGTCTCTTGTTAAATCCACTTCAAATCAGTGTAGATGAAGGGGAGAGACGGGTTAAGAAAGGATTTTAAACCTTGAGACAATTGAGACATGGATTGTTTATGTGTGTTATTCAGAGGGTGAATGGACAAGACAAAATATATAAGTGCCTTTTTACTTCACCTTTATTTAACCAGGTAGGCTAGTTGAGAACAAGTTCTCATTTACAACTGCGACCTGGCCAAGATCGGTGCACGGTAGTAGGTGCCAGGTGCACTGGTTTGTGTCCAAGAACTGCAACGCAGCTGGGTTTTTCACGCTCAACAGTTTCCTGTGTGTATTAAGAAGGTCAACCACCCAAAGGACAACAGTCAACTTGACACAACTGTGGGAAGCATTGGAGTCAACATGGGCCAGAGTCCCTGTGGAACGCTTGACACTTTGTAGAGTCCCTACCCCGACAAAGTGAGGCTCTTCTGAGGGCAAAAGGGAGGGAAGGTGTTCCTAATGTTTTGTACGCTCAGTGTTGATGTCCACACTATGAGGCTGTTCTGAGGGCAAAAGGGAGAAGGTGTTCCTAATGTTTGTACGCTCAGTGTTGATGTCCACACTATGAGGCTGTTCTGAGGGCAAAGGGAGGAAGGTGTTCCTAATGTTTTGTACGCTCAGTGTTGATGTCCACACTATGAGGCTGTTCTGAGGGCAAAAGGGAGGAAGGTGTTCCTAATGTTTTGTACGCTCAGTGTTGATGTCCACACTATGAGGCTGTTCTGAGGGCAAAAGGGAGGAAGGTGTTCCTAATGTTTTGTACGCTCAGTGTTGATGTCCACACTATGAGGCTGTTCTGAGGGCAAAAAGGGGGAGGAAGGTGTTCTAATGTTTTGTACGCTCAGTGTTGATGTCCACACTATGAGGTTGGAATAATATTGTGAATTATAAAAATTATGAAAATGCCCTTTAGTTTAAGTGTTATTTGAACCTGGGATGGAGTTCTTGGAATAATATCCTCTTTAACCATGATGAGACCAGTTTGCTGTTTGAACCTGGGATGGAGTTCTGGTCGGCCCGGTAACATCCTCTTTAACCATGATGAGACCATGCTGTTTGAACCTGGGATGGAGTTCTGGTCGGCCCGGTAACATCCTCTTTAACCATGATGAGACCATGCTGTTTGAACCTGGGATGGAGTTCTGGTCGGCCCGGTAACATCCTCTTTAACCATGATGAGACCATGCTGTTTGAACCTGGGATGGAGTTCTGGTCGGCCCGGTAACATCCTCTTTAACCACGATGAGACCATGCTGTTTGAGTTCTGGTCAGCCCGGTCACATCCTCTTTAACCATGATGAGACCATGCTGTTTGAGTTCTAGTCGGCCCGGTAACATCCTCTTTAACCATGATGAGACCATGCTGTTTGAGTTCTGGTCAGCCCGGTCACATCCTCTTTAACCATGATGAGACCATGCTGTTTGAGTTCTAGTCAGCCCGGTAACATCCTCTTTAACCATGATGAGACCATGCTGTTTGAGTTCTAGTCAGCCCGGTCACATCCTCTTTAACCATGATGAGACCATGCTGTTTGAGTTCTGGTCAGCCCGGTCACATCCTCTTTAACCATGATGAGACCATGCTGTTTGAGTTCTAGTCAGCCCGGTCACATCCTCTTTAACCATGATGAGACCATGCTGTTTGAACCTGGGATGGAGTTCTGGTCGGCCCGGTAACATCCTCTTTAACCATGATGAGACCATGCTGTTTGAACCTGGGATGGAGTTCTGGTCGCCCGGTTACATCCTCTTTAACCATGATGAGACCATGCTGTTTGAACCTGGGATGGAGTTCTAGTCAGCCCGGTAACATCCTCTTTAACCATGATGAGACCATGCTGTTTGAGTTCTAGTCAGCCCGGTCACATCCTCTTTAACCATGATGAGACCATGCTGTTTGAGTTCTAGTCAGCCCGGTCACATCCTCTTTAACCATGATGAGACCATGCTGTTTGAACCTGGGATGGAGTTCTGGTCGGCCCGGTCACATCCTCTTTAACCATGATGAGACCATGCTGTTTGAACCTGGGATGGAGTTCTGGTCGGCCCGGTAACATCCTCTTTAACCATGATGAGACCATGCTGTTTGAGTTCTAGTCAGCCCGGTCACATCCTCTTTAACCATGATGAGACCATGCTGTTTGAGTTCTAGTCAGCCCGGTCACATCCTCTTTAACCATGATGAGACCAGACTGTTGCTGCTTCTTGTTCACTCCTTCAATACTGTAATATTTCAGTTCTAGAAGCTGCAGAGTCGGTTGTGGACCAGGGATACTACAGTTCAACAGACAGACAGACAGACAGACAGACAGACAGACAGACAGACAGACAGACAGACAGACAGACAGACAGACAGACAGACAGACAGACAGACAGACAGACAGACAGACAGACAGACAGACAGACAGACAGACAGACAGACAGACAGACAGACAGTTGTGACAGACAGACAGACAGACAGACAGACAGACAGACAGACAGACAGACAGACAGACAGACAGACAGACAGACAGACAGACAGACAGACAGACAGACAGACAGACAGACAGACAGACAGACAGACAGACAGACAGACAGACAGACAGACAGACAGACAGACAGACAGACAGACAGACAGACAGACAGACAGACAGACAGACAGACAGACAGACAGACACAGACAGACGAAGAAGACAGAGAGAGGGAGAGAGGGAGAGACAGGGAGAGAGAGACACAGAGAGAAGAGACAGAGAGAGAGGGAGAGACGGAGAGAGAGACACAGAGAGAAGAGACAGACAGAGGGAGACAGACAGGAGAGACAGACAGACAGAGACAGACAGAGACAGGGAGAGACAGGGAGAAGAGACAGAGGGAGAAACAGACAGAGAGACAGACAGACAGAGAGACAGACAGACAGATCAAAGACTAATCAGACAGACAGAAGGTTATACATGTCCAGCCAGTTTTAAGACAGACAGACATTGATGTTTTGACAGACTGTAGTTCTAACAGATTAATCTATTCAAGGACATGGTTCCTCAGAGAGAAGCACTCAGGACGAGATGAGTAGGCAGACAGGGAGAAGAGATCAATCAGTGAGAAGCTCTCAGGAGACAGATGAGTAGAGGACAGACGTGTGAATCAATCAGTGAGAAGCTCTCAGGAAACGAGATGAGTAGGCAGACAGACGTGTGAATCAATCAGTGAGGCTCTCTCCCTCTCTCCCTTTCCTTCTCCCTTGTCTCCTGTCTCTCTGTCCTTCTACCTTCCTCCCTCTGTCTTTCTCCTCTCCCATCCCAGACACTCTATTCAATTCAAGGGGTTTTATTGGGCATGGGAAACATATGTTAACATTGCCAAAGCAAGTGAGGTAGATAATATACAAGGAGAAGGGATAAACAAATTAACAGTAAACATTACACATACAGAAGTTTCAAAAGAATAAAGACATGACAGAGAATTAGACATAGGGATATATACAGTGTTGTCTGAGTCCTGAATGAGGTGGCAAGACAGGGACACGTGGCTAGTTGGCTCTGTCAGACATAGAGAGAGGCATTGTGAGAAGCACAAAGCAAAGGCTTTGTTTGTGTCAGAACTAATGAATAGAAGGTTATATATGTCCTGCTAGTTTTAGATGTATTTACAATCCTGGTCATTGATGTTTTAAAAAACGTGTTAAATGAAGTTCTAGTAAATTAACTATTCAAGCTTCCTCGACATGGTTCCTCGAACCAGGGACCTTCTGCACACATCAACGAGACAGTCACCCAGACAGCACGTGTGAATCAATCAGTGAGAAGCTTCAGGCAAGGGGATGATAGGTCTCAGACAGGACGTGTGAATCAATCAGTGAGAAGCTCTCAGGACGAGATGAGTAGGCAGACAGGACGTGTGAATCAATCAGTAGAAGCTCTCACACAAAATGAGTAGGCAGACAGCATGTGAATCAATTAGCTTCAGGAGAGATTAGTAGGCAGTTCAACGTATTTGTCCACCAGAATCAATTAGTAAGCTCTCTCCTCTCTCCCTTTCCTTATCCTTAGTCTCCTGTCTCTCTGTCCTTCTACCATTATTCCTCCCTCTGTCTTTCTCCTCCCCCATATAATCTTAGTTCACTCTGTATTCAATAATCTTAGGGGTTTTATTTCACACCAGAAACATTATAACATTAGTTCAACAAGTGAGGTAGATAATATACAAAAGTGAAATAAACAAATTAACAGTAAACATTACACATACAGAAGTTTCAAAAGAATAAAAGACATGACAACGTTCATATATATCATTATATATACAGTGTTGTCTGTCTCTCCATTTCTCCCTGTCCTGAATGAGGTTAACTTAGTTCAACAGTATTCACGTAATCTAGTTGGCTCTGTCAGACACATAATGAGTGGCATTGTGAAGCACAGTTCAACTGTAAACACATTACTCAACTGTATGTCAGAACCAGATGAATAGAACTGGCTCAACTGTATTCATTATAATCTGCTATTGAGATGAATTATAATCTCAAGTTCAACTGTTATTATAATCTTAGTTCAACGTTTAAATAATCTTAGTTCAACTGTATTCATTATAATCTCAGTCCCCTCGCATTATAATCTTAGTTCAACTGGACCTTCTGTTCAACTGTATCAATAATCAGTCAACTGTATTCATTATAAGCTCAGTTCACCCCTCCATTATAATCTTAGTTCAACTGTATTCATTATAACTACTACTTCAAGGTCTCAGAGCAGTTCAACGTATTCATTATAATCTTAGTTCAACTGTATTCATAACTAAGCTAGTTCAACTGTATTCGTTATAATCTTAGCCTAATAGATTCTTCAGTTCAAGAATATAATCTACCAAATTCTTATAATCTCAGTTCAAAAGTGTATTCACCACCAGAACCCATTATAATCTTAGTTCAACTGTATTTAGTTCAACTCCAGAACCCATTATAATCTTAGTTCAACTGTATTCATTATAATCTTAGTTCAACTGTATTTCAGAACATTATAATCTTAGTTCAACTGTACCCATTATAATCTTAGTTCAACTGTATTCATTATAATCTTAGTTCAACTGTATTTCACTACCAGAACCCATTATAATCCAGTTCAACTGTATTCATTATAATCTTAGTTCAACTGTATTCATTATAATCTCAGTTCAACTGTATTCATTATAATCTTAGTTCAACTGTATTCATTATATAGTTCAACTGTACATTATAACCAGAACCCATTATAATCTCTTAGTTCACCTATAACTGTATTCATTATAATCTTAGTTCAACTGTATTCATTATAATCTTAGTTCAGCTGTATTCATTATAATCTAGTTATAGGTTCATTATAATCCAGAACTGTATTCATTATAATCTTAGTTCACTGTATTTCAATAGACCAGAGCCCATTATAATCTTAGTTCAACTGTATTTCACTACTATAGACCAGAACCCATTATAATCTTAGTTCAACCCTATATAGTTCACTAGACCAGAATTCCCATTATAATCTTAGTTCAACTGTATTTCACTATAGACCAGAGCCCTATTATATATAGTGGTTACTAAACAGAGCCCTATTCCCTATATAGTACACTACTATAGACAGAGCCCTATTCCCTATAAGTGGAACTACTATAGACCAGAGCCCTATTCCCTATATAGTACACTACTATAGACCAGAGCCCTATTCCCTATATAGTACACTACATAGACCAGAGCCCCCTATATAGTACACTACCATAGAAGAGCCTATTCCCTATATAGTGGTACTACTATAGACCAGAGCCCTATTCCCTATATAGTGGAACTACTATAGACCAGAGCCCTATTCCGTATATATAGTGGTACTACTATAGACCAGAGCCCTATTGGCAGCCATGACCAAAGCACTTTGTCTATAGTGGTGGAGAGATCAGTGAGTAGTGGTCCTACTATAGACCAGAGCCCTATTCCCTATATAGTGGAACTACTATAGACCAGAGCCCTATTCCCTATATAGTGGAACTACTATAGACCAGAGCCCTATTCCCTATATAGTGGAACTACTATAGACCAGAGCCCTATTCCCTATATAGTGGAACTACTATAGACCAGAGCCCTATTCCTATATAGTGGAACTACTATAGACCAGAGCCCTATTCCCTATATAGTGGAACTACTATAGACCAGAGCCCTATTCCCTATATAGTGGTACTACTATAGACCAGAGCCCTATTCCCTATATAGTGGAACTACTATAGACCAGAGCCCTATTCCCTATATAGTGGAACTACTATAGACCAGAGCCCTATTCCCTATATAGTGGTACTACTATAGACCAGAGCCCTATTCCCTATATAGTGGAACTACTATAGACCAGAGCCCTATTCCTATATAGTGGTACTACTATAGACCAGAGCCCTATTCCCTATATAGTGGTACTACTATAGACCAGAGCCCTATTCCCTATATAGTGGTACTACTATAGACCAGAGCCCTATTCCCTATATAGTGGAACTACTATAGACCAGAGCCCTATTCCCTATATAGTGGAACTACTATAGACCAGAGCCCTATTCCCTATATAGTGGAACTACTATAGACCAGAGCCCTATTCCCTATATAGTGGAACTACTATAGACCAGAGCCCTATTCCCTATATAGTGGAACTACTATAGACCAGAGCCCTATTCCCTATATAGTGGAACTACTATAGACCAGAGCCCTATTCCCTATATAGTGGTACTACTATAGACCAGAGCCCTATTCCCTATATAGTAGAACTACTATAGACCAGAGCCCTATTCCCTATATAGTGGAACTACTATAGACCAGAGCCCTATTCCCTATATAGTGGAACTACTATAGACCAGAGCCCTATTCCCTATATAGTAAACTACTATAGACCAGAGCCCTATTCCCTATATAGTGGTACTACTATAGACCAGAGCCCTATTCCCTATATAGTGGTACTACTATAGACCAGAGCCCTATTCCTATATAGTGGTACTACTATAGACCAGGCCTATTCCTATATAGTGGAAACTACTATAGACCAGAGCCCTATTCCTATATAGTGGTACTACTATAGACCAGAGCCCTATTCCCTATATAGTGGTACTACTTTAGACCAGAGCCCTATTCCCTATATAGTGGTACTACTATAGACCAGAGCCCTATTCCCTATATAGTGGTACTACTATAGACCAGAGCCCTATTCCCTATATATAGTGTACTACTATAGACCAGAGCCCTATTCCTATATATAGTGGTACTACTATAGACCAGAGCCCTATTCCTATATAGTGGTACTACTATAGGCCAGAGCCCTATTCCCTATGTAGTGGTACTACTATAGACCAGAGCCCTATTCCCTATATAGTGGTACTACTATAGACCAGAGCCCTATTCTCTATATAGTGGAACTACTATAGACCAGAGCCTAAAAGGAGAGGTAAAACTCAATTCACTACCTGACTAAAAGGAGGTAAAACTCACTTCACTACCTGACTAAAAGAGAGGTAAAACTCCCCACCTGACTAAAAGGAGAGGTAAAACTCCCCACCTGACTAAGCTGAGGAAAACTCCCCACCTGACTAAAAGGGAGAGGTAAAACTCCCACCTGACTAAAGGAGAGGCAAAACTCCCCACCTGACTAAAAGGAGAGGTAAAACTCCCCACCTGACAAAAGGAGAGGTAAAACTCCCTACTTGACTAAAAGGAGAGGTAAAACTCCCTACTTGACTAAAGGAGAGGTAAAACTCCCTACCTGACTAAAGGAAGGTAAAACTCCCTACCTGACTAAAAGGAATCCACGGATTACGGTACATACTTTTGTGCGTGAAATCCTCTCGTCATACCTGAACAGCAGACATTTTGAACATTACAAGCAATGGTTCATTGGATCAGTCTAAAACGTTGCACATACACTGTCGCCATCTAGTGGCCAAAGTCTAAATTGCACCTGGGCTGGAATAATACATTATGGCCTTCTCTTGCATTTCAAAGATGATGGTACAAAACAAATGTCTTTGGCCAATTTCTTTGTATTTTCTGTTACCAGACCTATTATGTTATATTCTACTAAATTAATTTAACATTTCCACAAACTCCAAAGTGTGTCCTTTCAAATGGTATCAATAATATGCATATTCTTGCTTCAGGTCCTGAGCTACAGGAAGTTAGATTTGGGTATGTCATCTCGCGTGCTAAAATTTAAAAAAAAAAAAAAGGGCGGATGCTTGGTTAATGTACATGACATTATGTGATGACTGTATAGTGTTAATGTATAGGCAGCTGTCCAACATCATTGGATGTGGACGAGAAGGGGGAAGGGGATGAGAGGAGGACGAGAAGGGGGAAGGGGATGACAAGGAGGACATACCACATTATTAACCCGGAGATATCCGCCTCCTGGCTGTTGTAAAACACGTGGGAATGAGAACAATTCAGGCTGCGTAGTCTGGTGTGGTAAAGAGAGGACGCTTCTCCATAGTAAGAATGAGCCATACAACTACAAGACAACAGCAAACAAGTGTACTGTATCCTACACACACGCGGGACAACAGTCAAATGCGGAGGAAAAGCTAAATAACATGTTGAAATCCATCAAAACCGATCAACAATGATGTTTTCTCTGTAATATTTAGGAGGATTTGATATATATTTACGAGTTGTTCAATGCGTAAATGCAATCATTTAGCCCATGTCGCCCAGTCTGTATGAACGTTAAGTCATGTGTGTAAAAACACAACATTGTTTACATAAATCGTCAGTTCACTGCACTTCGTATCAATAAATTAAACCTTGTAACGTTTCATAAAATAACATACCCACAAATAACACCACGAACACCTATTCTATTTTGAAAAAAAGTAGTAGTTTTTCGAGCGCCTTACCTTGTAGACAAGGAACTTTCCTTCCAATAGTTTACAGATCCAAGGCAGTATGTCTCTCGCAGAACGCCACGCTGACTACAGTCCAAACAGAACACAACACATTTACCGTAAAGGTGTGACAACCGGATTGCGCGGCGCAAAGGTATGTACCGTAATCCGTGGACTACACAACGCCTTCGAATAATTATTGATTGACAGGTTGAATTAATGCCATATTTCATGAATCCATGTCGTCCATTTTAGTTTTTAATCTGAATATATACAGTTATAATACAGAAGTAATAGTGCAGGTATATACAATGTATAGAGCTTACTTTACACAAAAATATATTGACAACCTTGCTATGATTAACATATCCAGTATTATAGCTCGTTTTTTCAGTTCGCTGCAGCTAGCTGCAACAAACAGTCAAACTGGACAGTTTGATCTCAATCTCTTCATTACTGACATGGCTAGTTGTGGCTGCTTTGTGTGATGTACTGTTGTCTCTACCTTTGTGCTGTGGTCTGTGCCCAATAATGTCTGTACCATGTTGTTGTGTTGCTACCATATTTGTGTTGTCATGTGTTGCTACCATGTTGTGTTGTCATGTGTTGCTACCATGTTGTGTTGTCATGTGTTGCTACCATGTTGTGTTGTCATGTGTTGCTACCATGTTGTGTTATGTGTTGCTGCCATGTTGTGTTGTCATGTGTTGCTGCCTTGCTATGTTGTTGTCTTGGGTCTCTCTTTATGTAGTGTTGTGTATCTCTTGTCCTGATGTGTGTTTTGTTATATATATATATATATATCTTTAAAAAAATTTTTATCCCAGCCCCGGTCCAACAGGAGGCCTTTTACCTTTTGGTGGGCCATCATTGTAAATAATAATTTGTTCTCAACTGACTTGCCTAGTTAAATAAAGATGAAATAAATCAAATAGCTTGTGAGGGGAAATTGATGTTGAGTGAGAAAGGGTAATGAAGGGAAGGTAGAAATATATATAATAGATCCCACAGATACAATATAGATATAGACAATAGGTAAAATATACAATATAGATAATATATATAATAGATACAATATAGACAATAGAGATAATAGACGACAAAGATATAGACAATATAAACAATAGATATAGACAATAGATATAATATACGATATACACTACCAGTCAAATGTTTTAGAACACCGACTCATGTGTTTTCTTTATTTTCTACATTGCAGGATAATAGTGAAGACATCACAACTATGAAATAACACATATGGAATCATGTAGTAACCAACAAAAAGTGTTATATAAATTATATTTTGATTTGTTTATGAATTTCTTCAAATAGCTACCCTTTGCCTTGATGACAACTTTGCACACTCTTGGCATTCTCTCAACCAGCTTCACCTGGAATGCTTTTCCAACAGTCTGGAAGGAGTTCCCACATATGCTGAGAACTTGTTGGCTGCTTTTCCAACTCATCCCAAACCATCTCAATTGGGTTGAGATCGGGGGATTGTGGAGGCCAGATCATCTGATGCAGCACTCCATCACTCTCCTTCTTGGTCAAATAGCCCTTATGGCGTATCGCTGCAGAATGCTCTGATAGCCATGCCGGTTAAGTGTGCCTTGAATTCTGTAGACTGTCTCATCGTCGCTGGTGATTAGGCCTACCACCGTCATGTCATCAGCAAACTTGATGATGTTGTTGTAGTCATCGTGGGTACACAGGGAGTACAGGAGGACTAAGCACATACCCCTGTCAGCGTTGCCTACCCTCCCACCCGGGGCCAGCCTAGCAGGAAGTCTAGCATCCAGTTGCAGAGGGAGGTGTCAGCCCCAGAGTCTCAAGCTTGGTGATGAGCTTGGGGGGGACTATGGTGATGGCAGCTCTGTAGTTAATGAACAGCATTCTCACGTAGGTATTTTCCTCTCATCTAGGTGGGGTGAGGACAGTGTGGGTTGCAGCTGAGATTGCGTAGTCAATGGATCTGATGGGAAGGTATGCAAATCGGAGAGTGGGTCTGGGATGATGGAGTTGATGTGTGCCATGCCTTTCAAAGCACTTTCTGATTACAGATGGTGAGTGCTACAGGGCTGAGTCGTTGTGGCAGGAAGACCTTAAAAGAGCCCCTGGGAACAGGAGCGAGGGTGGTCAACTTGAGGGCGTGGGGATTAACAGACTGGGACAAGGACAGGTTGGAAAAAATGACCATGAATATGCCTGCCAGTTGTTTTTTCTTGGCGTGCTCTGAAAGCACCATGGGATACCGTCCGGCCCAGCGGCCTTGTGAGTGTTGACCTGATTAAAGCCGTCCGGCCGATATCCTGGTTCTGATATCCTGGTCTGGACAGATGGTTCTGATATCCTGGTTCTGATATCCTGGTCTGGACAGATGGTTCTGATATCCTGGTTCTGATATCCTGGTCTGGACAGATGGTTCTGATATCCTGGTCTGGACGGATGGTTCTGATATCCTGGTCTGGACGGATGGTTCTGATATCCTGGTCTGGACGGATGGTTCTGATATCCTGGTCTGGACGGATGGTTCTGATATCCTGGTCTGATATCCTGGTCTGGACAGATGGTTCTGATATCCTGGTCTGGATGGTTCTGATATCCTGGTTCTGATATCCTGGTCTGGGCGGATGGTTCTGATATCCTGGTCTGGACGGATGGTTCTGATATCCTGGTCTGGACGGATGGTTCTGATATCCTGGTCTGGACAGGCGGTTCTGATATCCTGGTCTGGACAGGCGGTTCTGATATCCTGGTCTGGACAGGCGGTTCTGATATCCTGGTCTGGATGGTTCTGATATCCTGGTTCTGATATCCTGGTCTGGACAGATGGTTTCTGATATCCTGGTTCTGATATCCTGGTCTGGATGGTTCTGATATCCTGGTCTGGATGGATGGTTCTGATATCCTGGTCTGGATGGTTCTGATATCCTGGTCTGGACGGATGGTTCTGATATCTGGTCTGGACGGATGGTTCTGATATCCTGGTGCTGGACGGATGGTTCTGATATCCTGGTCTGGATGGTTCTGATATCCTGGTCTGGACGGATGGTTCTGATATCCTGGTCTGGACAGATGGTTCTGATATCCTGGTCTGGACAGATGGTTCTGATATCCTGGTCTGGACAGATGGTTCTGATATCCTGGTCTGGACAGATGGTTCTGATATCCTGGTCTGGACAGATGGTTCTGATATCCTGGTCTGGACAGATGGTTCTGATATCCTGGTCTGGATGGTTCTGATATCCTGGTCTGGACAGATGGTTCTGATATCCTGGTCTGGACAGATGGTTCTGATATCCTGGTCTGGACAGATGGTTCTGATATCCTGGTCTGGACAGATGGTTCTGATATCCTGGTCTGGATGGTTCTGATATCCTGGTCTGGATGGTTCTGATATCCTGGTCTGGATGGTTCTGATATCCTGGTCTGGATGGTTCTGATATCCTGGTCTGGATGGTTCTGATATCCTGGTCTGGACAGATGGTTCTGATATCCTGGTCTGGATGGTTCTGATATACTGGTCTGGACAGATGGTTCTGATATCCTGGTCTGGACAGATGGTTCTGATATCCTGGTCTGGATGGTTCTGATATCCTGGTCTGGACAGATGGTTCTGATATCCTGGTCTGGACAGATGGTTCTGATATCCTGGTCTGGACAGATGGTTCTGATATCCTGGTCTGGACAGATGGTTCTGATATCCTGGTCTGGACAGATGGTTCTGATATCCTGGTCTGGACAGATGGTTCTGATATCCTGGTCTGGACAGATGGTTCTGATATCCTGGTCTGGACAGATGGTTCTGATATCCTGGTCTGGATGGTTCTGATATCCTGGTCTGGACGGTTCTGATATCCTGGTCTGGATGGTTCTGATATCCTGGTCTAGATGGTTCTGATATCCTGGTCTGGACAGATGGTTCTGATATCCTGGTCTGGACAGATGGTTTCTGATATCCTGGTCTGGACAGATGGTTCTGATATCCTGGTCTGGATGGTTCTGATATCCTGGTCTGGATGGTTCTGATATCCTGGTCTGGATGGTTCTGATATCCTGGTCTGGATGGTTCTGATATCCTGGTCTGGATGGTTCTGATATCCTGGTCTGGATGGTTCTGATATCCTGGTCTGGATGGTTCTGATATCCTGGTCTGGATGGTTCTGATATACTGGTCTAGATGGTTCTGATATCCTGGTCTGGATGGTTCTGATATACTGGTCTGGATGGTTCTGATATCCTGGTCTGGACAGATGGTTCTGATATCCTGGTCTGGACAGATGGTTCTGATATACTGGTCTGGACAGATGGTTCTGATATACTGGTCTGGACAGATGGTTCTGATATCCTGGTCTGGATGGTTCTGATATCCTGGTCTGGATGGTTCTGATATCCTGGTCTGGATGGTTCTGATATCCTGGTCTGGACGGATGGTTCTGATATCCTGGTCTGGACAGATGGTTCTGATATACTGGTCTGGACAGATGGTTCTGATATCCTGGTCTGGACAGATGGTTCTGATATACTGGTCTGGACAGATGGTTCTGATATACTGGTCTGGACAGATGGTTCTGATATCCTGGTCTGGATGGTTCTGATATCCTGGTCTGGACAGATGGTTCTGATATCCTGGTCTGGATGGTTCTGATATCCTGATCTGGACAGATGGTTCTGATATCCTGGTCTGGATGGTTCTGATATCCTGGTCTGGACAGATGGTTCTGATATCCTGGTCTGGACCAGATGGTTCTGATATCCCTGGTCTGGACAGATGGTTCTGATATCTGGTCTGGATGGTTCTGATATCCTGGTCTGGACAGATGGTTCTGATATCCTGGTCTGGACAGATGGTTCTGATCTCTGGTCTGGACAGATGGTTCTGATATCCTGGTCTGGATGGTTCTGATATCCTGGTCTGGATGGTTCTGATATCCTGGTCTGGATGGTTTCTGATATACTGGTCTAGATGGTTCTGATATCCTGGTCTGGATGGTTCTGATATACTGGTCTGGATGGTTCTGATATCCTGGTCTGGACAGATGGTTCTGATATCCTGGTCTGGATGGTTCTGATATACTGGTCTGGACAGATGGTTCTGATATACTGGTCTGGACAGATGGTTCTGATATCCTGGTCTGGATGGTTCTGATATCCTGGTCTGGATGGTTCTGATATCCTGGTCTGGATGGTTCTGATATCCTGGTCTGGACGGATGGTTCTGATATCCTGGTCTGGACAGATGGTTCTGATATACTGGTCTGGACAGATGGTTCTGATATACTGGTCTGGACAGATGGTTCTGATATACTGGTCTGGACAGATGGTTCTGATATACTGGTCTGGACAGATGGTTCTGATATCCTGGTCTGGATGGTTCTGATATCCTGGTCTGGACAGATGGTTCTGATATCCTGGTCTGGATGGTTCTGATATCCTGGTCTGGACAGATGGTTCTGATATCCTGGTCTGGATGGTTCTGATATCCTGGTCTGGACAGATGGTTCTGATATCCTGGTCTGGACAGATGGTTCTGATATCCTGGTCTGGACAGATGGTTCTGATATCCTGGTCTGGATGGTTCTGATATCCTGGTCTGGACAGATGGTTCTGATATCCTGGTCTGGACAGATGGTTCTGATATCCTGGTCTGGACAGATGGTTCTGATATCCTGGTCTGGATGGTTCTGATATCCTGGTCTGGATGGTTCTGATATCCTGGTCTGGATGGTTCTGATATCCTGGTCTGGACAGATGGTTCTGATATACTGGTCTGGATGGTTCTGATATACTGGTCTGGACAGATGGTTCTGATATCCTGGTTCTGATATCATGGTCTGGATGGTTCTGATATCCTGGTCTGGACAGATGGTTCTGATATACTGGTCTGGACAGATGGTTCTGATATACTGGTCTGGACAGATGGTTCTGATATCCTGGTCTGGATGGTTCTGATATCCAGGTCTGGACAGATGGTTCTGATATCCAGGTCTGGACAGATGGTTCTGATATACTGGTCTGGATGGTTCTGATATCCTGGTCTGGACAGATGGTTCTGATATCACTGGTCTGGACAGATGGTTCTGATATCCTGGTCTGGATGGTTCTGATATCCTGGTCTGGACAGATGGTTCTGATATCCTGGTCTGGATGGTTCTGATATCCTGGTCTGGACAGATGGTTCTGATATACTGGTCTGGATGGTTCTGATATACTGGTCTGGACAGATGGTTCTGATATACTGGTCTGGACAGATGGTTCTGATATCCTGGTCTGGATGGTTCTGATATCCTGGTCTGGATGGTTCTGATATCCTGGTCTGGATGGTTCTGATATCCTGGTCTGGATGGTTCTGATATACTGGTCTGGATGGTTCTGATATCCTGGTCTGGATGGTTCTGATATCCTGGTCTGGATGGTTCTGATATACTGGTCTGGATGGTTCTGATCTGAACAGCCAGTAGAACGCTGAGCTTTATTACCAAAGCCATTCTACTCAGAGATGTCTGGCTGACGGTAACACACACACCTCTCTCTCTCTCTGCTTCTGTTTAAGATATAACACATACAAGCCAGTGGATCTTATATGAATGCTTCCTGTGACCTTTACACTTTGAAAATGCAGTTTACTTTTCATCCGTTTTCCTCTGAGATGGCGACAAATAGATGCTTTTTTAAAACTTTGCGGTCTGATGATTCTGTATCTACTGCTGGGCAAAGGCCATTTATTTGATTCAGTGTTCCTCTGTGAGGGAGGGTTAAGAGATGGAGGGAGGGTTAAGAGATGGAGGGAGGGTTGAGAGACAGAGGGAGGGTTAAGAGACAGAGAGGGAGGGTTGAGAGACAGAGAGGGAGGGTTGAGAGACAGAGAGAGGAGGGTTGAGAGACAGAGAGGAGGGTTGAGAGACAGAGAGGGAGGGTTGAGAGACAGAGAGGGAGGGTTGAGAGACAGAGAGGGAGGGTTGAGAGACAGAGAGGGAGGGTTGAGAGACAGAGAGGGAGGGTTGAGAGACAGAGAGGGAGGGTTGAGAGACAGAGAGGGAGGGTTGAGAGACAGGGAGGGAGGGTTGAGAGACAGAGAGGGAGGGTTGAGAGACAGGGAGGGAGGGAGGGTTAAGTACATGTGACTGTCTGTCTCTAGGAGAGAGGGCTAAGTGCCTTTCAAGGCCTTGTAACTGTATTTTACTCTAAACCATGTTAAATACCAATAATTACTTTTTTCCTTGGAAAAACCCCCCATTTTGGAATGTCCCAAGTCATTTTCCTGACCTCTAGGAATATTTTAACCCAGTTAACCCCAAACTTCCCCAACTTTCCACCATCATCTCCATCTCCCCGTGCAGACCAAACAGAGGGTCTAGAGGCCTAACAGAGGGTCTAGAGGCCTAACAGAGGGTCTAGAGGCCTAACAGAGGGTCTAGAGGCCTAACAGTGATCCCCAAATTTATAAAGAGGGTGTGAACTGCCAGGAGATGCTCCAGTCTGAGGAGGGTGGGTAACAATGTTCACACAATTAAGAACAGCAAATCTCAATGGTCACAACACACACAAACAATCAATTAAGGACAATCAGTAGGTCAACTAAGGTCAATCAGTAGCTCAACTAAGGTCAATCAGTAGGTCAACTAAGGTCAATCAGTAGGTCAACTAAGGTCACTCAGTAGGTCAACTAAGGTCAATCATTAGGTCAACTAAGGTCAATCATTAGGTCAATCAGTAGGTCAACTAAGGTCAATCAGTAGGTCAACTAAGGTCAATCCGTAGGTCAACTAAGGTCAATCAGTAGGTCAACTAAGGTCAATCCGTAGGTCAACTAAGGTCAATCAGTAGGTCAACTAAGGTCAACTAAGTTCCATCATAAGTAAAAACATGCATCAGATTTATTGAAGTCTTGAAGCTGAAATCCCCCCTTCTGTTACACAGGTTCATTATAGGAGGATGCAAACTGCGTGGTAAAGACAGAGACTGCTCCCTCTGCTGGGTAGGGTTGTCCTGTCCTCCTGAATCCTCACCATTCTGGAATTAAACCTCCCTCATTTAGTATAATGTTCTTATCCAGAGTGACTCACAGTGTATTAAACTAAGCTAGGCTAGGCTACCACAGTCATTGTATTAAACTAAACTAGGCTAGGCTACCACAGTCAGTGTATTAAACTAAACTAGGCTAGGCTACCACAGTCAGTGTATTAAACTAAGCTAGGCTAGGCTACCACATATCACAGTCAGTGTATTAAACTAAGCTAGGCTA
>NW_025750669.1:0-18202 GCF_021184085.1 Oncorhynchus gorbuscha | reverse complement strand
TACTCTCTCTTTCTCCTCCTTACTCTCTCTTTCTCCACTCCTTACTCTCTCTTTCTGTCTTTCCCACTCCTTACTCTCTCTCTCTGTCTTTCTCCACTCCTTACTCTCTCTTTCTGTCTTTCTCCACTCCTTACTCTCTTCTGTCTTTCTCCACTCCTACTCTCTCTTCTGTCTTTCTCCACTCCTTACTCTCTCTCTCTGTCTTTCTCCACTCCTTACTCTCTCTTTCTGTCTTTCTCCACTCCTTACTCTCTCTCTGTCTTTCTCCTCCTCCTCTGTTTTCTCTCTCTGTCTTTCTAGAGCTCGTGCTTAACTCTGTCTTTCTCCACTGGCCAGGAGAATTTGTTTTTACTCTGTGTTTCAGTGTCCATAACTCTATTGATTGGGGTCTACAATGTACATTTTAAATTAGTAGTATAACTCTCTCTCTCTGTCTTTCTCCACTCCTTACTCTTTTTTCTCTCTCTGTCTTTCTCCACTACTTACTCTGTCTTTCTCCACTCCTTACTCTCTCTGTCTTTCTCCACTCCTTACTCTCTCTTTCTGTCTTTCTCCACTCCTTACTCTCTCTTTCTGTCTTTCTCCACTCCTTACTCTCTCTTTCTGTCTTTCTCCACTCCTTACTCTCTCTCTCTGTCTTTCTCCACTCCTTACTCTCTCTTTCTGTCTCTAATCCGTAAAGTGAGCATTATCAAGGCGGTTAGCTCAGTTGGTTAGAGCGTCGTGCTAATAACGCGAAGGTCGTGGGTTCGATACCCGTACTGGCCAGGAGAATTTTTTTTACTTTACTGTGTATGTCTACAGTGTCACATAACTCTATTGATTGGGGTCTACAATGTACATTTTAAATTAGTAGTATAACTCTCTCTCTCTGTCTTTCTCCACTCCTTACTCTGTTTTCTCTCTCTGTCTTTCTCCACTCTCTGTCTTTCTCCACTCCTTACTCTGTCTTTCTCCACTCCTTACTCTCTCTCTCTGTCTTTCTCCACTCCTTACTCTCTTTATGTCTTTCTCCACTCCTTACTCTCTCTCTCTGTCTGTCTTTCTCCACTCCTTACTCTCTTTATGTCTTTTCTCCGTGCTACTCTGTCTTACTCTTTCTTACTTTACTCTGTCTTTCTCCACTCCTTACTCTCTCTTTCTTTCTCCACTCCTTACTCTCTCTTTCTGTCTTTCCCACTCCTTACTCTCTCTCTGTCTTTCTCCACTCCTTACTCTCTCTTTCTGTCTTTCTCCACTCCTTACTCTCTCTCTGTCTTTCTCCCTCCTTACTCTCTCTTTATGTCTTTCTCCTCCTCTCTCTCTCTCTGTCTTTCTCCACTCCTTACTCTTTATGTCTCTCTCTGTCTTTTCTTTCTGTCTCCTTACTCTCTCTTTCTGTCTTTCTCCACTCCTTACTCTCTCTTTCTGTCTTTCTCCACTCCTTACTCTCTCTTTCTGTCTTTCTCCACTCCTTACTCTCTCTTTCTGTCTTTCTCCACTCCTTACTCTCTCTCTGTCTTTCTCCACTCCTCACTCTGTTTTTCTCTCTCTGTCTTTCTCCACTACTTACTCTGTCTTTCTCCACTCCTTACTCTCTCTAGTAGTATAACTCTCTCTCTCTGTCTTTCTCCACTCCTTACTCTTTTTTTCTCTCTCTGTCTTTCTCCACTACTTACTCTGTCTTTCTCCACTCCTTACTCTCTCTTTCTGTCTTTCTCCACTCCTTACTCTCTCTTTCTGTCTTTCTCCACTCCTTACTCTGTCTTTCTGTCTTTCTCTGTCTTACTCTCTCTTTCTGTCTTTCTCCACTCCTTACTCTCTCTTTCTGTCTTCTCCACTCCTTACTCTCTCTTTCTCCACTCCTTACTCTCTCTTTCTCCACTCCTTACTCTCTCTTTCTGTCTTTCTCCACTCCTTACTCTCTCTTTCTGTCTTTCTCCACTCCTTACTCTCTCTCTCTGTCTTTCTCCACTCCTTACTCTCTCTTTCTGTCTTTCTCCACTCCTTACTCTCTCTTTCTGTCCTTCTCCACTCATTAATCTCTCTCCCTGTCTTTCTCCACTCCTTACTCTCTCTTTCTGTCTTTCTCCACTCCTTACTCTCTCTTTCTGTCTTTCTCCACTCCTTACTCTCTCTTTCTGTCTGTAATCCGTAAAGTGAGCATTATCAAGGCCGGTTAGCTCAGTTGGTTAGAGCGTTGTGCTAATAACGTGAAGGTCGCGGGTTTGATACCCGTACTGGCCAGGAGAATTTGTTTTTACTTTACTGTGTATGTCTACAGTGTCACATAACTCTATTGATTGGGGTCTACAATGTACATTTTAAATTAGTAGTATAACTCTCTCTCTCTGTCTTTCTCCACTCCTTACTCTGTCTTTCTCCACTCTTACTCTGTCTTTCTCCACTCTCTTACTCTGTCTTTCTCCACTCCTTACTCTCTCTTTCTGTCTTTCTCCACTCCTTACTCTCTCTGTCTTTCTGTCTTTCTCCACTCCTTACTCTCTCTTTCTGTCTTTTCTCCACTCTGTCTTTCTACTACTCTCTCTTTCTGTCTTTCTCCACTCCTTACTCTCTCTTTCTGTCTTTCTCCACTCTTACTCTCTCTTTCTGTCTTTCTCCACTCCTTACTCTCTCTTTCTGTCTTTCTCCACTCCTTACTCTCTTTCTGTCTTTCTCCACTCCTTACTCTCTCTTTCTGTCTTTCTCCACTCCTTACTCTGTTTTTTACTCTCTCTCTGTCTTTCTCCACTCCTTACTCTCTCTTTCTGTCTTTCTCCACTCCTTACTCTCTCTCTCTGTCTTTCTCCACTCCTTACTCTCTCTTTCTGTCTTTCTCCACTCCTTACTCTCTCTTTCTGTCTTTCTCCACTCCTTACTCTCTCTTTCTGTCTCTAATCCGTAAAGTGAGCATTATCAAGGCTGGTTAGCTCAGTTGGTTAGAGCGTCGTGCTAATAACGCGAAGGTCGTGGGTTTGATACCCGTACTGGCCAGGAGAATTTGTTTTTACTTTACTGTGTATGTCTACAGTGTCACATAACTCTATTGATTGGGGTCTACAATGTACATTTTAAATTAGTAGTATAACTCTCTCTCTCTGTCTTTCTCCACTCCTTACTCTGTTTTTCTCTCTCTGTCTTTCTCCACTACTTACTCTGTCTTTCTCTCTCTCTGTCTTTCTCCACTCCTTACTGTCTTTCTCTCCACTCCTTACTCTGTCTTTCTCCACTCCTTACTCTCTCTTTCTGTCTTTCTCCACTCCTTACTCTCTCTTTCTGTCTTTCTCCACTCCTTACTCTCTCTTTCTGTCTTTCTCCACTCCTTACTCTCTCTGTCTTTCTCTGTCTTTCTCCACTCCTTACTCTCTCTTTCTGTCTTTCTCCACTCCTTACTCTCTCTTTCTGTCTTTCTCCACTCCTTACTCTCTCTCTGTCTTTCTCCACTCCTCACTCTGTTCTCTCTCTCTGTCTTTCTCCACTACTTACTCTGTCTTTCTCCACTCCTTACTCTCTCTCTAGTAGTATAACTCTCTCTCTCTGTCTTTCTCCACTCCTTACTCCTTTTTTTTCTGTCTCTCTGTCTTTCTCCACCTTACTCTGTCTTTCTCCACTCCTTACTCTCTCTTTCTGTCTTTCTCCACTCCTTACTCTCTCTTTCTGTCTTTCTCCACTCCTTACTCTCTCTTTCTGTCTTTCTCCACTCCTTACTCTCTCTTTCTGTCTTTCTCCACTCCTTACTCTCTCTTTCTGTCTTTCTCCACTCTCTTCTCTCTCTCTTTCTCTGTCTCTGTCTTTCTCCACTCCTTACTCTCTCTTTCTGTCTTTCTCCACTCCTTACTCTCTCTTTCTGTCTTTCTCCACTCCTTACTCTCTCTTTCTGTCTTTCTCCACTCCTTACTCTGTTTTTCTCTCTCTGTCTTTCTCCACTACTTACTCTGTCTTTCTCCACTCTTACTCTCTCTAGTAGTATAACTCTCTCTCTCTGTCTTTCTCCACTCCTTACTCTTTTTCTCTCTCTTCTTTCTCCACTACTTACTCTGTCTTTCTCCACTCCTTACTCTCTCTTTCTGTCTTTCTCCCTTACTCTCTCTTTCTGTCTTTCTCCACTCCTTACTCTCTCTTTCTGTCTTTCTCCACTCCTTACTCTCTCTTTCTGTCTTTCTCCACTCCTTACTCTCTCTTTCTGTCTTTCTCCACTCCTTACTCTCTCTTTCTCCACTCCTTACTCTCTCTTTCTCCACTCCTTACTCTCTCTTTCTGTCTTTCTCCACTCCTTACTCTCTCTTTCTGTCTTTCTCCACTCCTTACTCTCTTTCTGTCTTTCTCTGTCTTTCTCCACTCCTTACTCTCTTTCTGTCTTTCTCCACTCCTTACTCTCTCTTTCTGTCTTTCTCCACTCCTTACTCTCTCTCTGTCTTTCTCCACTCCTTACTCTGTTTTTCTCTCTCTGTCTTTCTCCACTACTTACTCTGTCTTTCTGTCTTACTCTCTCTAGTAGTATAACTCTCTCTCTCTGTCTTTCTCCACTCCTTCTCTCTTTTTTCTCTCTCTGTCTTTCTCCACTACTTACTCTGTCTTTCTCCACTCCTTACTCTCTCTTTCTGTCTTTCTCCACTCCTTACTCTCTCTTTCTGTCTTTCTCCACTCCTAACTCTCTCTTTCTGTCTTTCTCCACTCCTTACTCTCTCTTTCTGTCTTTCTCCACTCCTTACTCTCTCTTTCTCCACTCCTTACTCTCTCTTTCTGTCTTTCTCCACTCCTTACTCTCTCTTTCTGTCTTTCTCCACTCCTTACTCTCTCTTTCTGTCTTTCTCCACTCCTTACTCTCTCTTTCTGTCTTTCTCCACTCCTTACTCTCTCTTTCTGTCTTTCTCCACTCCTTACTCTCTCTTTCTGTCTTTCTCCACTCCTTACTCTCTCTTTCTGTCTTTCTCCACTCCTTACTCTCTCTTTCTGTCTGTAATCCGTAAAGTGAGCATTATCAAGGCTGGTTAGCTCAGTTGGTTAGAGCGTTGTGCTAATAACGCGAAGGTCGTGGGTTTGATACCCGTACTGGCCAGGAGATTTTGTTTTTACTTTACTGTGTATGTCTACAGTGTCACATAACTCTATTGATTGGGGTCTACAATGTACATTTTAAATTAGTAGTATAACTCTCTCTCTCTGTCTTTCTCCACTCCTTACTCTGTTTTTCTCTCTCTGTCTTTCTCCACTACTTACTCTGTCTTTCTCCACTCCTTACTCTCTCTCTCTGTCTTTCTCCACTCCTTACTCTCTCTTTCTGTCTTTCTCCACTCCTTACTCTCTCTTTCTGTCTTTCTCCTTACTCTCTTTTACTCCTTACTCTCTCTTTCTGTCTTTCTCCACTCCTTACTCTCTCTTTCTGTCTTTCTCCACTCCTTACTCTCTCTTTCTGTCTTTCTCCACTCCTTACTCTCTCTCTGTCTTTCTCCACTCCTCACTCTGTTTTTCTCTCTGTCTTTCTCCACTACTTACTCTGTCTTTCTCCACTCCTTACTCTCTGTCTTCTAGTATAACTCTCTCTTTCTGTCTTTCTCCACTCCTTACTCTTTTTTCTCTCTCTGTCTTTCTCCACTACTTACTCTGTCTTTCTCCACTCCTTACTCTCTCTTTCTGTCTTTCTAGTATTACTCTCTCTTTCTGTCTTTCTCCACTCCTTACTCTTCTTTCTGTCTTTCTCCACTTTCTCTCTCTGTCTTTCTCCACTCCTTACTCTGTTTTTCTCTTTCTGTCTTTCTCCACTCCTTACTCTCTCTTTCTGTCTTTCTCCACTCCTTACTCTCTCTTTCTGTCTTTCTCCACTCCTTACTCTCTCTTTCTGTCTTTCTCCACTCCTTACTCTCTCTTTCTGTCTTTCTCCACTCCTTACTCTCTCTCTGTCTTTCTCCACTCCTTACTCTCTCTTTCTGTCTTTCTCCACTCCTTACTCTCTCTGTCTTTCTCTGTCTTTCTCCACTCCTTACTCTCTCTTTCTGTCTTCTCCACTCCTTACTCTCTCTCTCTGTCTTTCTCCACTCCTTACTCTGTCTAACTCTCTCTCTGTCTTTCTCCACTCCTTACTCTTTTTTTCTCTCTCTGTCTTTCTCCACTACTTACTCTGTCTTTCTCCACTCCTTACTCTCTCTTTCTGTCTTTCTCCACTCCTTACTCTCTCTTTCTGTCTTTCTCCACTCCTTACTCTCTCTTTCTGTCTTTCTCCACTCCTTACTCTCTCTTCTGTCTTTCTCCACTCCTTACTCTCTCTTTTCCTCCTCCTTACTCTCTCTTTCTGTCTTTCTCCACTCCTTACTCTCTCTTTCTGTCTTTCTCCACTCCTTACTCTCTCTTTCTGTCTTTCTCCACTCCTTACTCTCTCTTTCTGTCTTTCTCCACTCCTTACTCTCTCTTTCTGTCTTTCTCCACTCCTTACTCTCTCTTTCTGTCTTTCTCCACTCCTTACTCTCTCTTTCTCTGTCTTTCTCCACTCCTTACTCTCTCTTTCTGTCTTTCTCCACTCCTTACTCTCTCTCTCTGTCTTTCTCCACTCCTTACTCTCTCTTTCTGTCTTTCTCCACTCCTTACTCTCTCTCTGTCTTTCTCCACTCCTCACTCTTTGTTTTTCTCTCTGTCTTTCTCCACTCCTTACTCTGTCTTTCTCCACTCCTTACTCTCTCTCTGTTTTCTCCACTCTTTATCTCTCTTCTCTGTCTTTCTCCACTCCTTACTCTTTTTTCTCTCTCTGTCTCTCTCTTACTCTGTCTTTCTCCACTCCTTACTCTCTCTCTGTCTTTCTCCACTCCTTACTCTCTCTTTCTGTCTTTCTCCACTCCTTACTCTGTCTTTCTCCACTCCTTACTCTCTTTCTGTCTTTCTCCACTCCTTACTCTCTCTTTCTGTCTTTCTCCACTCCTTACTCTCTCTTTCTGTCTTTCTCCACTCCTTACTCTCTCTTTCTGTATTTTCTCCACTCCTTACTCTCTCTTTCTGTCTTTCTCCACTCCTTACTCTCTCTCTCTGTCTTTCTCCACTCCTTACTCTCTCAAATTCTGTCTTTCTCCACTCCTTACTCTCTCTTTCTGTCTTTCTCCACTCCTTACTCTCTCTTTCTGTCTTTCTCCACTCCTTACTCTGTCTTTCTCCACTCCTTACTCTCTCTTTCTGTCTTTCTCCACTCCTTACTCTCTTTCTGTCTTTCTCCACTCCTTACTCTCTCTTTCTGTCTTTCTCCACTCCTTACTCTCTCTCTGTCTTTCTCCACTCACTCTGTTTACTCTCTCTGTCTTTCTCCACTACTTACTCTGTCTTTCTCCACTCCTTACTCTCTCTAACTCCTTACTCTCTCTGTCTTTCTCCACTCCTTACTCTTTCTTTCTGTCTTTCTTCTCCTTACTCTTCTTTCTGTCTTTCTCCACTCCTTACTCTCTCTTTCTGTCTTTCTCCACTCCTTACTCTCTCTTTCTGTCTTTCTCCACTCCTTACTCTCTCTTTCTGTCTTTCTCCACTCCTTACTCTCTCTTTCTGTCTTTCTCCACTCCTTACTCTCTCTTTCTGTCTTTCTCCACTCCTTACTCTCTCTTTCTGTTTTCTCCACTCCTTACTCTCTCTTTCTGTCTTTCTCCACTCCTTACTCTCTCTTTCTGTCTTTTCTCCTTACTCTGTCTTTTACTCTCTCTCTCTCTGTCTTTCTCCACTCCTTACTCTCTCTTTCTGTCTTTCTCCACTCCTTACTCTCTCTTTCTGTCTTTCTCCACTCCTTACTGTCTCTTTCTGTCTCTAATCCGTAAAGTGAGCATTATCAAGGCTGGTTAGCTCAGTTGGTTAGAGCGTCGTGCTAATAACGTGAAGGTCGTGGGTTCGATACCCGTACTGGCCAGGAGAATTTGTTTTTACTTTACTGTGTATGTCTACAGTGTCACATAACTCTATTGATTGGGGTCTACAATGTACATTTTAAATTAGTAGTATAACTCTCTCTCTCTGTCTTTCTCCACTCCTTACTCTGTTTTTCTCTCTCTGTCTTTCTCCACTACTTACTCTGTCTTTCTCCACTCCTTACTCTCTCTCTGTCTTTCTCCACTCCTTACTCTCTCTCTCTGTCTTTCTCCACTCCTTACTCTCTCTTTCTGTCTTTCTCCACTCCTTACTCTCTCTCTGTCTTTCTCCACTCCTTACTCTCTCTTTATGTCTTTCTCCACTCCTTACTCTCTCTTTCTGTCTTTCTCCACTCCTTACTCTCTCTTTCTGTCTTTCTCCACTCCTTACTCTCTCTTTCTCCACTCCTTACTCTCTCTTTCTGTCTTTCCCCACTCCTTACTCTCTCTCTCTGTCTTTCTCCACTCCTTACTCTCTCTTTCTGTCTTTCTCCACTCCTTACTCTCTCTCTGTCTTTCTCCACTCCTCACTCTGTTTTTCTCTCTCTGTCTTTCTCCACTACTTACTCTGTCTTTCTCCACTCCTTACTCTCTCTAGTAGTATAACTCTCTCTCTCTGTCTTTCTCCACTCCTTACTCTTTTTTTCTCTCTCTGTCTTTCTCCACTACTTACTCTGTCTTTCTCCACTCCTTACTCTCTCTTTCTGTCTTTCTCCACTCCTTACTCTCTCTTTCTGTCTTTCTCCACTCCTTACTCTCTCTTTCTGTCTTTCTCCACTCCTTACTCTCTCTTTCTGTCTTTCTCCACTCCTTACTCTCTCTTTCTCCACTCCTTACTCTCTCTTTCTCCACTCCTTACTCTCTCTTTCTGTCTTTCTCCACTCCTTACTCTCTCTTTCTGTCTTTCTCCACTCCTTACTCTCTCTCTCTGTCTTTCTCCACTCCTTACTCTCTCTTTCTGTCTTTCTCCACTCCTTACTCTCTCTTTCTGTCTTTCTCCACTCCTTACTCTCTCTTTCTGTCTTTCTCCACTCCTTACTCTCTCTCTCTGTCTTTCTCCACTCCTTACTGTCTCTTTCTGTCTCTAATCCGTAAAGTGAGTATTATCAAGGCTGGTTAGCTCAGTTGGTTAGAGCGTCGTGCTAATAACGCGAAGGTCGTGGGTTCGATACCCGTACTGGCCAGGAGAATTTGTTTTTACTTTACTGTGTATGTCTACAGTGTCACATAACTCTATTGATTGGGGTCTACAATGTACATTTTAAATTAGTAGTATAACTCTCTCTCTCTGTCTTTCTCCACTCCTTACTCTGTTTTTCTCTCTCTGTCTTTCTCCACTACTTACTCTGTCTTTCTCCACTCCTTACTCTCTCTCTGTCTTTCTCCACTCCTTACTCTCTCTCTCTGTCTTTCTCCACTCCTTACTCTCTCTTTCTGTCTTTCTCCACTCCTTACTCTCTTTCTGTCTTTCTCCACTCCTTACTCTCTCTTTCTGTCTTTCTCCACTCATTATCAAGGCTGGTTAGCTCAGTTGGTTAGAGCTCGTTAATAACTGTCGAAGGTCGTGGGTTCGATACCGTACTGGCCAGGAGAATTTGTTTTTACTTTACTGTGTATGTCTACAGTGTCACATAACTCTATTGATTGGGGTCTACAATGTACATTTTAAATTAGTAGTATAACTCTCTCTCTCTGTCTTTCTCCACTCCTTACTCTGTTTTTCTCTCTGTCTTTCTCCACTACTTACTCTGTCTTTCTCCACTCCTTACTCTCTCTCTCTGTCTTTCTCCACTCCTTACTCTCTCTCTCTGTCTTTCTCCACTCCTTACTCTCTCTTTATGTCTTTCTCCACTCCTTACTCTCTCTCTCTGTCTTTCTCCACTCCTTACTCTCTTTCTTTATGTCTTTCTCCACTCCTTACTCTCTCTTTCTGTCTTTCTCCACTCCTTACTCTCTCTTTCTGTCCACTCCTTACTCTCTCTGTCTTTCTCCACTCCTTACTCTCTCTTTCTGTCTTTCTCCACTCCTTACTCTCTCTCTCTGTCTTTCTCCACTCCTTACTCTCTCTTTCTGTCTTTCTCCACTCCTTACTCTCTCTCTGTCTTTCTCCACTCCTCACTCTGTTTTTCTCTCTCTGTCTTTCTCCACTACTTACTCTGTCTTTCTCTCCTTACTCTCTCTAGTAGTATAACTCTCTCTCTCTGTCTTTCTCCACTCCTTACTCTTTTTTCTCTCTCTGTCTTTCTCCACTACTTACTCTGTCTTTCTCCACTCCTTTCTCTTTCTGTCTTTCTCCACTCCTTACTCTTTCTGTCTTTCTCCACTCCTTACTCTCTCTTTCTGTCTTTCTCCACTCCTTACTCTCTCTTTCTGTCTTTCTCCACTCCTTACTCTCTCTTTCTGTCTTTCTCCACTCCTTACTCTCTCTCTGTCTTTCTCCACTCCTTACTCTGTCTTTCTCTCTCTGTCTTTCTCCACTCTTTCTGTCTTTCTCCACTCCTTACTCTCTCTTTCTGTCTTTCTCCACTCCTTACTCTCTTTTTTCTTTCTCTGTCTTTCTCCACTCTTACTCTGTCTTTCTCCACTCCTTACTCTCTCTCTTTCTGTCTTTCTCCACTCCTTACTCTCTCTTTCTGTCTTTCTCCACTCCTTACTCTCTCTTTCTGTCTTTCTCCACTCCTTACTCTCTCTTTCTGTCTTTCTCCACTCCTTACTCTCTCTTTCTGTCTTTCTCCACTCCTTACTCTCTCTTTCTGTCTTTCTCCACTCCTTACTCTCTCTTTCTGTCTTTCTCCACTCCTTACTCTCTCTTTCTGTCTTTCTCCACTCCTTACTCTCTCTCTGTCTTTCTCCACTCCTTACTCTCTCTTTCTGTCTTTCTCCACTCCTTACTCTCTCTTTCTGTCTTTCTCCACTCCTTACTCTCTCTCTTTCTCCACTCCTTACTCTCTCTTTCTGTCTTTCTCCACTCCTTACTCTCTCTTTCTGTCTTTCTCCACTCTCTTTCTGTCTTTCTCCACTCCTTACTCTCTCTTTCTGTCTTTCTCCACTCCTTACTCTCTCTTTCTGTCTTTCTCCACTCCTTACTCTCTCTTTCTGTCTTTCTCTCCTATACTCTCTCTTTCTGTCTTTCTACTCCTTACTCTCTCTTTCTGTCTTTCTCCACTCCTTACTCTCTCTTTCTGTCTTCTGTCTTTCTCCACTCCTTACTCTCTCTTTCTGTCTTTCTCCACTCCTTACTCTCTCTTTCTGTCTTTCTCCACTCCTTACTCTCTCTTTCTGTCTTTCTCCACTCCTTACTCTCTCTTTCTGTCTTTCTCCACTCCTTACTCTCTCTTTCTGTCTTTCTCCACTCCTTACTCTCTCTTTCTGTCTTTCTCCACTCCTTACTCTCTCTTTCTGTCTCTAATCCGTAAAGTGAGCATTATCAAGGCTGGTTAGCTCAGTTGGTTAGAGCGTCGTGCTAATTCGAAGGTCGTGGGTTTGATACCCGTACTGGCCAGGAGAATTTGTTTTTACTTTACTGTGTATGTCTACAGTGTCACATAACTCTATTGATTGGGGTCTACAATGTACATTTTAAATTAGTAGTATAACTCTCTCTCTCTGTCTTTCTCCACTCCTTACTCTGTTTTTCTCTCTCTGTCTTTCTCCACTACTTACTCTGTCTTTCTCCACTCCTTACTCTCTCTCTGTCTTTCTCCACTCCTTACTCTCTCTCTCTGTCTTTCTCCACTCCTTACTCTCTCTTTATGTCTTTCTCCACTCCTTACTCTCTCTCTCTGTCTTTCTCCACTCCTTACTCTCTCTTTCTGTCTTTCTAATCCTTAGTATTATCTTTCTGTTAGCTCAGTTGGTTCCAGCGTCGTGCTTACGCGAAGGTCGTTTTCGATACCCTTACTGGCCCACTTTACTGTGTATGTCTACAGTGTCACATAACTCTATTGATTGGGGTCTACAATGTACATTTTAAATTAGTAGTATAACTCTCTCTCTCTGTCTTTCTCCACTCCTTACTCTGTTTTCTCTCTCTGTCTTTCTCCACTACTTACTCTGTCTTTCTCCACTCCTTACTCTCTCTGTCTTTCTCCACTCCTTACTCTCTCTCTCTGTCTTTCTCCACTCCTACTCTCTCTCTCTGTCTTTCTCCACTCCTTACTCTCTCTTTCTGTCTTTCTCCACTCCTTACTCTCTCTTTCTGTCTTTCTCCACTCCTTACTCTCTCTTTCTGTCTTTCTCCACTCCTTACTCTCTCTTTCTGTCTTTCTCTCCTTACTCTCTCTGTCTTTCTACTCCTTACTCTCTGTCTTTCTCCACTCCTTACTCTCTCTTTCTGTCTTTCTCCACTCCTTACTCTCTCTCTCTGTCTTTCTCCACTCCTTACTCTCTCTTTCTGTCTTTTCTTACTCTCTCTCTGTCTTTCTCCACTCTTACTCTCTTTTCTCTCTCTGTCTATTCTCTCTCTTCTCTGTCTTTCTCCACTCCTTACTCTAGTAGTTTTCTCTCTCTGTCTTTCTCCACTCCTTACTCTCTTACTCTGTCTTTCTCCTCTCCTTACTCTCTCTTTCTGTCTTTCTCCACTCCTTACTCTCTCTTTCTGTCTTTCTCCACTCCTTACTCTCTCTTTCTGTCTTTCTCCACTCCTTACTCTCTCTTTCTGTCTTTCTCCACTCCTTACTCTCTCTCTGTCTTTCTCCACTCCTCACTCTGTTTTTCTCTCTCTGTCTTTCTCTCTACTTCTCTGTCTTTCTCCACTCCTTACTCTCTCTGTAGTATAACTCTCTCTCTCTGTCTTTCTCCACTCCTTACTCTTTTTTTCTCTCTCTGTCTTTCTCCACTACTTACTCTGTCTTTCTCCACTCCTTACTCTCTCTTTCTGTCTTTCTCCACTCCTTACTCTCTCTTTCTGTCTTTCTCCACTCCTTACTCTCTCTTTCTGTCTTTCTCCACTCCTTACTCTCTCTTTCTGTCTTTCTCCACTCCTTACTCTCTCTTTCTGTCTTTCTCCACTCCTTACTCTCTCTTTCTCCACTCTTACTCTCTCTTTCTCCACTCCTTACTCTCTCTTTCTGTCTTTCTCCACTCCTTACTCTCTCTTTCTGTCTTTCTCCACTCTTACTCTCTCTCTCTGTCTTTCTCCACTCCTTACTCTCTCTTTCTGTCTTTCTCCACTCCTTACTCTCTCTTTCTGTCCTTCTCCACTCATTAATCTCTCTCCCTGTCTTTCTCCACTCCTTACTCTCTCTTTCTGTCTTTCTCCACTCCTTACTCTCTCTTTCTGTCTTTCTCCACTCCTTACTCTCTCTTTCTGTCTGTAATCCATAAAGTGAGCATTATCAAGGTCGGTTAGCTCAGTTGGTTAGAGCGTCGTGCTAATCGTGAAGGTCGCGGGTTTTCCCGTACTGGCCAGGAGATTTTGTTTTTACTTTACTGTGTATGTCTACAGTGTCACATAACTCTATTGATTGGGGTCTACAATGTACATTTTAAATTAGTAGTATAACTCTCTCTCTCTGTCTTTCTCCACTCCTTACTCTGTTTTTCTCTCTCTGTCTTTCTCCACTCTCTTACTCTGTCTTTCTACTCTTACTCTCTCTGTCTTTCTCCACTCCTTACTCTCTCTTTCTGTCTGTCTTTCTCCACTCCTTACTCTCTCTTTCTGTCTTTCTCCACTCTACTCTCTTCTGTCTTTCTCCACTCCTTACTCTCTTTCTGTCTTTCTCTCCTTACTCTCTCTCTGTCTTTCTCCACTCTCTCTTTCTGTCTTTCTCCACTCCTTACTCTCTCTCTGTCTCTCCACTCTGTCTTTCTCCACTCCTTACTCTCTCTTTCTGTCTTTCTCCACTCCTTACTCTCTCTTTCTGTTTTCTCTGTCTGTTTCTCCACTCCTTACTGTCTCTTTCTGTCTTTCTCCTAATCCTAAAGTGAGCATTATCAAGGCCGGTTAGCTCAGTTGGTTAGAGCGTCGTCTTTCTGTCGAAGGTCGTGGGTTCGATACCTTACTGGCCAGGAGAATTTGTTTTTCTTTACTGTGTATGTCTACAGTGTCACATAACTCTATTGATTGGGTCTACAATGTACATTTTAAATTAGTAGTATAACTCTCTCTCTCTGTCTTTCTCCACTCCTTACTCTGTCTTTCTCACTCCTTTTCTCTCTCTGTCTTTCTCCACTACTTCTCTGTCTTTCTCCACTCCTTACTCTCTCTCTCTGTCTTTCTCCACTCCTTACTCTCTCTCTCTGTCTTTCTCCACTCCTTACTCTCTCTTTCTGTCTTTCTCCACTCTTTCTTACTCTCTCTTTCTGTCTTTCTCCACTCCTTACTCTCTCTTTCTGTCTGTAATCCGTAAAGTGAGCATTATCAAGGCTGGTTAGCTCAGTTGGTTAGAGCGTCGTGCTAACGCGAAGGTCGTGGGTTCGATACCCGTACTGGCCAGGAGAAATTGTTTTTACTTTACTGTGTATGTCTACAGTGTCACATAACTCTATTGATTGGGGTCTACAATGTACATTTTAAATTAGTAGTATAACTCTCTCTCTCTGTCTTTCTCCACTCCTTACTCTGTTTTTCTCTCTCTGTCTTTCTCCACTACTTACTCTGTCTTTCTCCACTCCTTACTCTCTCTCTGTCTTTCTCCACTCCTTACTCTCTCTCTCTGTCTTTCTCCACTCCTTACTCTCTCTTTATGTCTTTCTCCACTCCTTACTCTCTCTCTCTGTCTTTCTCCACTCCTTACTCTCTCTTTCTGTCTTTCTCCACTCCTTACTCTCTCTTTCTGTCTTTCTCCACTCCTTACTCTCTCTTTCTGTCTTTCTCCACTACTCCTCTACTCTGTCTTTCTCCACTCCTTACTCTCTCTTTTTCTTTCCACTCCTTACTCTCTCTCTCTGTCTTTCTCCACTCCTTACTCTCTCTTTCTGTCTTTCTCCACTCCTTACTCTCTCTTTCTGTCTTTCTCCACTCCTCACTCTGTTTTTCTCTCTCTGTCTTTCTCCACTACTCTTCTCTGTCTTTCTCCACTCCTTACTCTCTCTCTGTCTTTCTTCTCTCTGTCTTTCTCCACTCTTACTCTTTTTTCTCTCTCTGTCTTTCTCCACTACTTACTCTGTCTTTCTCCACTCCTTACTCTCTCTTTCTGTCTTTCTCCACTCCTTACTCTCTCTTTCTGTCTGTAATCCGTAAAGTGAGCATTATCAAGGCTGGTTAGCTCAGTTGGTTAGGCGTCGTGCTAATAACGCGAAGGTCGTGGGTTCGTCCCGTACTGGCCAGGAGAATTTGTTTTTACTTTACTGTGTATGTCTACAGTGTCACATAACTCTATTGATTGGGGTCTACAATGTACATTTTAAATTAGTAGTATAACTCTCTCTCTCTGTCTTTCTCCACTCCTTACTCTGTTTTTCTCTCTCTGTCTTTCTCCACTACTTACTCTGTCTTTCTCCACTCCTTACTCTCTCTCTGTCTTTCTCCACTCCTTACTCTCTCTCTCTGTCTTTCTCCACTCCTTACTCTCTCTTTATGTCTTTCTCCACTCCTTACTCTCTCTCTCTGTCTTTCTCCACTCCTTACTCTCTCTTTCTGTCTGTAATCCGTAAAGTGAGCATTATCAAGGCTGGTTAGCTCAGTTGGTTAGAGCGTCGTGCTAATAACGCGAAGGTCGTGGGTTCGATACCCGTACTGGCCAGGAGAATTTGTTTTTACTTTACTGTGTATGTCTACAGTGTCACATAACTCTATTGATTGGGGTCTACAATGTACATTTTAAATTAGTAGTATAACTCTCTCTCTCTGTCTTTCTCCACTCCTTACTCTGTTTTTCTCTCTCTGTCTTTCTCCACTACTTACTCTGTCTTTCTCCACTCCTTACTCTCTCTCTGTCTTTCTCCACTCCTTACTCTCTCTCTCTGTCTTTCTCCACTCCTTACTCTCTCTTTATGTCTTTCTCCACTCCTTACTCTCTCTCTCTGTCTTTCTCCACTCCTTACTCTCTCTTTATGTCTTTCTCCACTCCTTACTCTCTCTTTCTGTCTTTCTCCACTCCTTACTCTCTCTTTCTGTCTTTCTCCACTCCTTACTCTCTCTTTCTCCACTCCTTACTCTCTCTTTCAGTCTTTCCCCACTCCTTACTCTCTCTCTCTGTCTTTCTCCACTCCTTACTCTCTCTTTCTGTCTTTCTCCACTCCTTACTCTCTCTCTGTCTTTCTCCACTCCTCACTCTGTTTTTCTCTCTCTGTCTTTCTCCACTACTTACTCTGTCTTTCTCCACTCCTTACTCTCTCTAGTAGTATAACTCTCTCTCTCTGTCTTTCTCCACTCCTTACTCTTTTTTTCTCTCTCTGTCTTTCTCCACTACTTACTCTGTCTTTCTCCACTCCTTACTCTCTCTTTCTGTCTTTCTCCACTCCTTACTCTCTCTTTCTGTCTTTCTCCACTCCTTACTCTCTCTTTCTGTCTTTCTCCTCTCCTTACTCTCTCTTTCTGTCTTTCTCCACTCCTTACTCTGTCTTTCTCCACTCCTTACTCTCTCTTTCTCCACTCCTTACTCTCTCTTTCTGTCTTTCTCCACTCCTTACTCTCTCTTTCTGTCTTTCTCCACTCCTTACTCTCTCTTTCTGTCTTTCTCCACTCCTTACTCTCTCTTTCTGTCTTTCTCCACTCCTTACTCTCTCTTTCTGTCTTTCTCCACTCTTACTCTCTCTTTCTGTCTTTCTCCACTCCTTACTCTCTCTTGTCTTTCTCCACTCCTTACTGTCTCTTTCTGTCTTTCTCCACTCCTTACTCTCTCTCTCTGTCTTTCTCCACTCCTTACTCTCTCTTTCTGTCTTTCTTCCTTACTCTTCTCTGTCTTTCTCCACTCCTCACTCTGTTTTCTCTTCTGTCTTTCTCCACTACTTACTCTGTCTTTCTCCACTCCTTACTCTCTCTAGTAGTATAACTCTCTCTCTCTGTCTTTCTCCACTCCTTACTCTGTTTTCTTTCTGTCTGTCTTTCTCCACTACTTACTCTGTCTTTCTCCACTCCTTACTCTCTCTTTCTGTCTTTCTCCACTCCTTACTCTCTCTTTCTGTCTTTCTCCACTACTTACTCTCTCTTTCTGTCTTTCTCCACTCCTTACTCTCTCTTTCTGTCTTTCTCCACTTCTCTCTTTCTGTCTTTCTCCACTCCTTACTCTCTTTCTGTCTTTCTCCACTCCTTACTCTTTCTCTTTCTGTCTTTCTCCACTCCTTACTCTCTCTTTCTGTCTTTCTCCACTCCTTACTCTCTCTCTTTCTGTCTTTCTCCACTCCTTACTCTCTCTTTCTGTCTTTCTCCACTCCTTACTCTCTTTCTGTCTTTCTCCACTCCTTACTCTCTCTTTCTGTCTTTCTCCCTCCTTACTCTCTCTTTCTGTCTTTCTCCACTCCTTACTCTCTTTTCTGTCTTTCTCTTTCTCCACTACTTACTCTTTCTGTCTTTCTCCCTCCTTACTCTCTCTTTCTGTCTTTCTCCACTCCTTACTCTCTCTTTCTGTCTTTCTCCACTCCTTACTCTCTGTCTTTCTCCACTCCTTACTCTCTGTCTTTCTCCACTCCTTACTCTCTCTTTCTGTCTTTCTTTCTCTCTCTTTCTTTCTGTCTTTCTCCACTCCTACTCTCTCTCTGTCTTTCTCCACTCTTTCTCCTTCTCTCTCTACTCTGTCTTTTGTCTCCACTCCTTACTCTCTCTCTGTCTTTCTCCACTCCTTACTCTCTCTTTCTGTCTTTCTCCACTCCTTACTCTCTCTTTCTGTCTTTCTCCACTCCTTACTCTCTCTTTCTGTCCTTCTCCACTCATTAATCTCTCTCCCTGTCTTTCTCCACTCCTTACTCTCTCTTTCTGTCTTTCTCCACTCCTTACTCTCTCTTTCTGTCTTTCTCCACTGCTTACTCTCTCTTTCTGTCTGTAATCCATAAAGTGAGCATTATCAAGGCCGGTTAGCTCAGTTGGTTAGAGCGTTGTGCTAATAACGTGAAGGTCGCGGGTTCGATACCCGTACTGGCCAGGAGATTTTGTTTTTACTTTACTGTGTATGTCTACAGTGTCACATAACTCTATTGATTGGGGTCTACAATGTACATTTTAAATTAGTAGTATAACTCTCTCTCTCTGTCTTTCTCCACTCCTTACTCTGTTTTCTCTCTCTGTCTTTCTCCACTACTTACTCTGTCTTTCTCCTCTCCTTACTCTCTCTCTCTGTCTTTCTCCTCTCCTTACTCTCTCTTTCTGTCTTTCTCCACTCCAACCCTTACTCTCTCTTTCTGTCTTTCTCCACTCCTTACTCTCTCTTTCTCCACTCCTTACTCTCTCTTTCAGTCTTTCCCCACTCCTTACT
>NW_025750668.1:0-18207 GCF_021184085.1 Oncorhynchus gorbuscha | reverse complement strand
ATCTATGTATATATCTATGTATATGTATATGTATATATCTCTGTATATGTATATATTCTATGTATGATATCTATGTATATGTATATATCTATGTATATGTATATATCTATGTATATGTATATGTATATATCTATGTATATGTATATGTATATATATATGTATAACATAGTATATGTATATATCTATGTATATATATATATGTATTATGTAAGTATATACTATATATGTATATGTATATATCTATGTATATGTATATATCTATGTATATGTATATATCTATGTATATGTATATGTATATGTATATGTATATGTATATGTATATATCTATGTATATGTATATGTATATATCTATGTATATGTATATATCTATGTATATGTATATGTATATATCTATGTATATGTATATGTATATATCTATGTATATGTATATATCTATGTATATATTCTATGTATATGTATATATCTATGTATATGTATATATCTATGTATATGTATATATCTATGTATATGTATATATCCATGTATATATCTATGTATATGTATATATCTATGTATATATCTATATCTATGTATATATCTATGTATATATCTATGTATATGTATATATCTATGTATATTATTGTATATATCTATGTATATGTATATATCTATGTATATGTATATATTCTATGTATATGTATATATCTATGTATATATCTATGTATATGTATATATCTATGTCTCTGTATATATCTATGTATATGTATATATCTATATGTTTGTAAGTCGCTCTGGATAAGATGCTACTGCTAAATGACTTAAATGTAAATGTAAATGTATGCATATGTATATATCTATGTATATGTATATATCCATGTATATGCACATATCTATGTATGATATATCTATGTATATCCATGTATATGCATATATCCATGTATATGATATCCATGATATGTATTATATCCATGCATATGCATTACATCCACAGCATATGCACATCCATGCATATGACACATCCATGTATATGCATATATCCATGTATATGTATATCCATGTATATGTGACATATCCATGTCCTGCATAGACCATGCATATGCATATCCATGACATGTATATATCCATGTCCTCTGCATATATCCATGTGCATATGTATTATATCCATGTATATGCATATATCCATGTATATGTATACATCCATTTATATATCCATTTATATTATCCATGCATATGCATATATCCACTATACATCCATTTCCATATATCCATGTATATATCCATTTGAGGAGATTCATTTATATATTCTATATATAAGTATATATCTATGTATATGTATATATCTATTTATATATCTATGTATATGTATATATCTATGTATATGTATATATCTATTTATATATCTATTTATATATCTATGTATATGTATATATACATAGATATATAAATAGATATATAATATAATAATAATAATATATGCCATTTAGCAGACGCTTTTATCCAAAGCGACTTACAGTCATGTATGTCTATGTATATGTATATGTCTATGTATATGTATATATCTATGTATATGTATATATCTATGTATATGTATATGTCTATGTATATGTATATGTCTATGTATATGTATATATCTATGTATATGTATATATCTATGTATATGTATATATCTATGTATATGTATATATCTATGTATATGTATATATCTATGTATATGTATATATCTATGTATATGTATATATCTATGTATATGTATATATCTATGTATATGTATATATCTATGTATATATCTATGTATATGTATATATCTATGTATATGTATATATCTATGTATATGTATATATCTATGTATATGTATATATCTATGTATATGTATATATCTATGTATATATCTATGTATATGTATATATCTATGTATATGTATATATCTATGTATATGTATATATCTATGTATATGTATATATCTATGTATATGTATATATCTATGTATATATCTATGTATATGTATATATCTATGTCTCTGTATATATCTATGTATATGTATATATCTATGTTTGTAAGTCGCTCTGGATAAGAGCGTCTGCTAAATGACTTAAATGTAAATGTAAATGTATGTATATGTATATATCTATGTATATGTATATATCTATGTATATGTATATATCTATGTATATGTATATATCTATGTATATATCTATGTATATGTATATATCTATGTATATATCTATGTATATGTATATATCTATGTATATGTATATATCTATGTATATGTATATATCTATGTATATGTATATATCTATGTATATGTATATATCTATGTATATATCTATGTATATGTATATATCTATGTCTCTGTATATATCTATGTATATGTATATATCTATGTATATGTATATATCTATGTCTCTGTATATATCTATGTATATGTATATATCTATGTATATGTATATATCTATGTATATGTATATATCTATTTATATATCTATTTATATATCTATGTATATGTATATATCTATTTATATATCTATTTATATATCTATGTATATATCTATTTATATATCTATTTATATATCTATGTATATGTATATATCTATGTATATGTATATATCTATTTATATATCTATGTATATGTATATATCTATGTATATGTATATATCTATTTATATATCTATTTATATATCTATGTATATGTATATATACATAGATATATAAATAGATATATAATATAATAATAATAATATATGCCATTTAGCAGACGCTTTTATCCAAAGCGACTTACAGTCATGTGTGCATACATTCTACGTATGGGTGGTCCTTCTGTAGCTCAGTTGGTAGAGCATGGCGCTTGTAACGCCAGGGTAGTGGGTTCGATCCCCGGGACCACCCATACGTAGAATGTATGCACACATGACTGTAAGTCGCTTTGGATAAAAGCGTCTGCTAAATGGCATATATTATTATTATTATATTATATATCTATTTATATATCTATGTATATGTATATATCTATTTATATATCTATGTATATGTATATATCTATGTATATGTATATATCTATGTATATATCTATGTATATGTATATATCTATGTATATGTATATATCTATGTATATGTATATATCTATTTATATATCTATGTATATGTATATATCTATGTATATGTATATATCTATTTATATATCTATTTATATATCTATGTATATGTATATATCTATGTATATGTATATATCTATTTATATATCTATTTATATATCTATGTATATGTATATATCTATTTATATATCTATTTATATATCTATGTATATGTATATATCTATGTATATATCTATGTATATATCTATGTATATGTATATATCTATGTATATGTATATATCTATGTATATGTATATATCTATGTCTCTGTATATATCTATGTATATGTATATATCTATGTATATGTATATATCTATGTATATGTATATATCTATGTATATGTATATATCTATGTATATGTATATATCTATGTATATATCTATGTATATGTATATATCTATGTATATGTATATATCTATGTATATATCTATGTATATGTATATATCTATGTATATGTATATATCTATGTATATGTATATATCTATGTATATGTATATGTCTATGTATATGTATATATCTATGTATATATCTATGTCTCTGTATATATCTATGTCTCTGTATATATCTATGTCTCTGTATATATATATATATATATGTTTTTGCGTCTGGCTCCGCATGGGAGGGACTAAAACAAGTAGCTGTGTGTTGTCGGACACCCCGCCCCCTCCACACGTGTGTCTGAAAACTTTTTAGAAGACAGTATAAAGCAACTCTGCTTGCAGTTTATGAATCTTAACTTTAACAGTTACCAGTTTCAGTATATGTCGGCGTTATAAAACTATAGTTCGTCTGCTTCTAGAATCACGGAACATAAGATGGCGGACCATTCAGAACGCGATGAATTTATCGAGCTGCCAGATCTAAGCGAATTTCTCCGGGAGGATCCCTACTTAGTGCCCTACCAAGAAGACTTATGTCGCAGGTAGGGTAACAACGTTGTTCACTGCACAGTGCACGATGTAGATTTTAAACCAACGCAGGCCACTTAGGCCTAGCTTGCAATTTTGCGACGCACTTTCTGAAATGCAGGATAGGCTACTTTTCATTAGAGCTGGCAGGCCAGTCTCTACAACAGTCCAATGTATTTAGGTTACTATATTCTATCTCATCAATACCAGAATGTAGTCAAGGCCCTATTGTAACTTTCAGTGCAATGTAACAACTTTCAGCTACATTTGACATTGAGGGGGGGTGTTACTAGTTATTGCAGTAAGTCAGAGAGGAGGAGGCGAAACGAGAGGTTTTACTCAGCCCCAAAAATCTGCCCAGGAAAAATAAGACTACGATTTTAAGAATTTTTGTATCGAGGTTAATGAATTTCGACTTTTGGTCAACAAACGATTGCATTTCTAATTTAGGTTTATTTGATCAAATATGAGTTGGTTATAGTGGTTAAGGTGTTAGGAATTCACTGGCATTTCAGAAACTTGTAAAACAAACTACTTTTATATTGGAATTGTGCTTGTCGCCATAGCGATAGAGGACTCTTCATGGATATAACATGTTTTTAATGGACTTTGCCATTGTGGGCTTCCACCGTTTTGTTAAAGTAGTCAACTGGATTCCTATGAGTTGGGAGCCATCAGCCAATGAAGAAGAAAATGTACCACTTTAAAATGGAGACACTGCCCATGCTGTCACAGTACAGATGTACAGATCAGACCTATCAATACATCTGCCCTCTTATTGGCTGGATTGGTCCCACCTCCCGCCTGGCTCGTCGTCGTCGTTGTTGTTTGTGCGTTCAATCGACTGTCTTGTCAATATAATAGACATTCTTTGAGTGAGTTAAAACTGTAACTAGTGCTAACTACCCCAAGCTGGAACAATTCATAAAAATCATCCTCGAAGCTCAGTTCGATAATGTTAGCATTAGACTAGAGTCCTATAGAACCCTACTTTAGACCAGAGCCCTATTCCCTATATAGTATAAAGTCCTATAGAACCCTATTCCCTATATAGTGCACTACTTTAGACCAGAGCCCTATGGTACCCTATTCCCTATATAGTGCACTACTTTAGACCAGAGACCTATAGAACCCTATTCCCTATATAGTGCACTACTTTAGACCAGAGCCCTATAGAACCCTATTCCCTATATAGTGCACTACTTTAGACCAGAGCCCTATAGAACCCTATTCCCTATATAGTGCACTACTTTAGACCAAAGCCCTATAGAACCCTATTCCCTATATAGTGCACTACTTTAGACCAAAGCCCTATAGAACCCTATTCCCTATATAGTGCACTACTTTAGACCAAAGCCCTATAGAACCCTATTCCCTATATAGTGCACTACTTTAGACCAAAGCCCTATAGAACCCTATTCCCTATATAGTGCACTACTTTAGACCAAAGCCCTATAGAACCCTATTCCCTATATAGTGCACTACTTTAGACCAGAGTCCTATGGCACCCTATTCCCTATATAGTGCACTACTTTAGACCAAAGCCCTATAGAACCCTATTCCCTATATAGTGCACTACTTTAGACCAAAGCCCTATAGAACCCTATTCCCTATATAGTGCACTACTTTAGACCAAAGCCCTATAGAACCCTATTCCCTATATAGTGCACTACTTTAGACCAAAGCCCTATAGAACCCTATTCCCTATATAGTGCACTACTTTAGACCAGAGTCCTATGGCACCCTATTCCCTATATAGTGCACTACTTTAGACCAAAGCCCTATAGAACCCTATTCCCTATATAGTGCACTACTTTAGACCAAAGCCCTATAGAACCCTATTCCCTATATAGTGCACTACTTTAGACCAAAGCCCTATAGAACCCTATTCCCTATATAGTGCACTACTTTAGACCAGAGCCCTATAGAACCCTATTCCCTATATAGTGCACTACTTTAGACCAAAGCCCTATAGAACCCTATTCCCTATATAGTGCACTACTTTAGACCAAAGCCCTATAGAACCCTATTCCCTATATAGTGCACTACTTTAGACCAAAGCCCTATAGAACCCTATTCCCTATATAGTGCACTACTTTAGACCAAAGCCCTATAGAACCCTATTCCCTATATAGTGCACTACTTTAGACCAAAGCCCTATAGAACCCTATTCCCTATATAGTGCACTACTTTAGACCAAAGCCCTATAGAACCCTATTCCCTATATAGTGCACTACTTTAGACCAAAGCCCTATAGAACCCTATTCCCTATATAGTGCACTACTTTAGACCAGAGTCCTATGGCACCCTATTCCCTATATAGTGCAATACTTTAGACCAAAGCCCTATAGAACCCTATTCCCTATATAGTGCACTACTTTAGACCAAAGCCCTATAGAACCCTATTCCCTATATAGTGCACTACTTTAGACCAAAGCCCTATAGAACCCTATTCCCTATATAGTGCACTACTTTAGACCAAAGCCCTATAGAACCCTATTCCCTATATAGTGCACTACTTTAGACCAAAGCCCTATAGAACCCTATTCCCTATATAGTGCACTACTTTAGCCCAGAGTCCTATGGCACCCTATGCCCTATATAGTGCACTACTTTAGACCAGAGCCCTATGGTACCCTATTCCCTATATAGTGCACTACTTTAGACCAGAGCTCTATGGTACCCTATTCCCTATATAGTGCACTACTTTAGACCAGAGCCCTATAGAACCCTATTCCCTATATAGTGCACTACTTTAGACCAGAGCCCTATAGAACCCTATTCCCTATATAGTGCACTACTTTAGACCAAAGCCCTATAGAACCCTATTCCCTATATAGTGCACTACTTTAGCCCAGAGTCCTATGGCACCCTATTCCCTATATAGTGCACTACTTTAGACCAGAGCTCTATGGTACCCTATTCCCTATATAGTGCACTACTTTAGACCAGAGCCCTATTCCCTATATAGTGCACTACTTTAGACCAGAGCCCTATTCCCTATATATAGTACACTACTTTAGACCAGAGCCCTATGGAACCCTATTCCCTATATAGTGCACTACTTTAGACCAGAGCCCTATGGTACCCTATTCCCTATATAGTGCACTACTTTAGACCAGAGCCCTATTCCCTATATATAGTACACTACTTTAGACCAGAGCCCTATGGTACCCTATTCCCTATATAGTGCACTACTTTAGACCAGAGCTCTATGGAACCCTATTCCCTATATATAGTGCACTACTTTAGACCAGAGCTCTATTACATTACATTACATTTAAGTCATTTATGGTACCCTATTCCCTATATAGTGCACTACTTTAGACCAGAGCCCTATTCCCTATATAGTGCACTACTTTAGACCAGAGCCCTATTCCCTATATAGCACACTACTTTAGACCATAGCCCTATTCCCTATATAGTGCACTACTTTAGACCAGAGCACTATGGAACCCTATTCCCTATATAGTGCACTGCTTTAGACCAGAGCCCTATTCCCTATATAGTACACTACTTTAGACCAGAGCCCTATTCCCTATATAGTACACTACTTTAGACCAGAAGCCCTATTCCCTATATAGTGCACTACTTTAGACCAGAGCCCTATGGAACCCTATTCCCTATATAGTGCACTACTTTAGACCAGAGTCCTATAGAACCCTATTCCCTATATAGTGCACTACTTTAGACCAGAGCCCTATGGTACCCTATTCCCTATATATAGTGCGCTACTTTAGACCAGAGCTCTATGGTACCCTATTCCCTATATAGTGCACTACTTTAGACCAGAGCCCTATTCCCTATATAGTGCACTACTTTAGACCAGAGCCCTATTCCCTATATAGTACACTACTTTAGATCAGAGCCCTATTCCCTATATAGTGCACTACTTTAGACCAGAGCCCTATTCCCTATATAGTGCACTACTTTAGACCAGAGCACTATGGAACCCTATTCCCTATATAGTGCACTACTTTAGACCAGAGCCCTATTCCCTATATAGTGCACTGCTTTAGACCAGAGCCCTATTCCCTATATAGTGCACTACTTTAGATCAGAGCCCTATTCCCTATATAGTGCACTACTTTAGACCAGAGCCCTATTCCCTATATAGTGCACTACTTTAGACCAGAGCACTATGGAACCCTATTCCCTATATAGTGCACTACTTTAGACCAGAGCCCTATTCCCTATATAGTGCACTGCTTTAGACCAGAGCCCTATTCCCTATATAGTGCACTACTTTAGACCAGAGCCCTATTCCCTATATAGTGCACTACTTTAGACCAGAGTTCTATGGTACCCTATTCCTATATAGTGCACTACTTTAGACCAGAGCCCTATTCCCTATATAGCGCACTACTTTAGACCAGAGCCCTATGGAACCCTATTCCCTATATATAGTGCACTACTTTAGACCAGAGCCCTATTCCCTATATAGTGCACTACTTTAGACCAGAGCCCTATGGAACCCTATTCCTATATAGTGCACTACTTTAGACCAGAGCACTATGGAACCCTATTCCCTATATAGTGCACTACTTTAGACCAGAGCCCTATTCCCTATATAGTGCACTGCTTTAGACCAGAGCCCTATTCCCTATATAGTGCACTACTTTAGATCAGAGTCCTATTCCCTATATAGTGCACTACTTTAGACCAGAGCCCTATTCCCTATATAGTGCACTACTTTAGACCAGAGCACTATGGAACCCTATTCCCTATATAGTGCACTACTTTAGACCAGAGCCCTATTCCCTATATAGTGCACTGCTTTAGACCAGAGCCCTATTCCCTATATAGTGCACTACTTTAGACCAGAGCCCTATTCCCTATATAGTGCACTACTTTAGACCAGAGTTCTATGGTACCCTATTCCCTATATAGTGCACTACTTTAGACCAGACCCCTATTCCCTATATAGCGCACTACTTTAGACCAGAGCCCTATGGAACCCTATTCCCTATATATAGTGCACTACTTTAGACCAGAGCCCTATTCCCTATATAGTGCACTACTTTAGACCAGAGTTCTATGGTACCCTATTCCCTATATAGTGCACTACTTTAGACCAGAGCCCTATTCCCTATATAGTGCACTACTTTAGACCAGAGCCCTATGGAACCCTATTCCCTATATAGTGCACTACTTTAGACCAGAGCACTATGGAACCCTATTCCCTATATAGTGCACTACTTTAGACCAGAGCCCTATTCCCTATATAGTGCACTGCTTTAGACCAGAGCCCTATTCCCTATATAGTGCACTACTTTAGATCAGAGTCCTATTCCCTATATAGTGCACTACTTTAGACCAGAGCCCTATTCCCTATATAGTGCACTACTTTAGACCAGAGCACTATGGAACCCTATTCCCTATATAGTGCACTACTTTAGACCAGAGCCCTATTCCCTATATAGTGCACTGCTTTAGACCAGAGCCCTATTCCCTATATAGTGCACTACTTTAGACCAGAGCCCTATTCCCTATATAGTGCACTACTTTAGACCAGAGTTCTATGGTACCCTATTCCCTATATAGTGCACTACTTTAGACCAGACCCCTATTCCCTATATAGCGCACTACTTTAGACCAGAGCCCTATGGAACCCTATTCCCTATATATAGTGCACTACTTTAGACCAGAGCCCTATTCCCTATATAGTGCACTACTTTAGACCAGAGTTCTATGGTACCCTATTCCCTATATAGTGCACTACTTTAGACCAGAGCCCTATTCCCTATATACTACACTACTTTAGACCAGAGCCCTATTCCCTATATAGTGCACTACTTTAGACCAGAGCCCTATTCCCTATATAGTGCACTACTTTAGACCAGAGCCCTATGGAACCCTATTCCCTATATAGTGCACTACTTTAGACCAGAGCCCTATTCCCTATATAGTACACTACTTTAGACCAGAGCTCTATGGCACCCTATTCCCTATATAGTACACTACTTTAGACCAGAGCTCTATGGTACCCTATTCCCTATATAGTACACTACTTTAGACCAGAGCTCTATGGTACCCTATTCACTATATAGTACACTACTTTAGACCAGAGCTCTATGGTACCCTATTCCCTATATAGTACACTACTTTAGACCAGAGTTCTATTGGTCCCCTATTCCCTATATAGTGCACTACTTTAGACCAGAGCCCTATTCCCTATATAGTACACTACTTTAGACCAGAGCTCTATGGTACCCTATTCACTATATAGTACACTACTTTAGACCAGAGCTCTATGGTACCCTATTCCCTATATAGTGCACTACTTTTTAGACCAGAGCTCCTATTCCTATATAGTGCACTGCTTTAGACCAGAGCTCCTATTCCCTATAGTACTGCTTAGATCAGAGTCCTATTCCCTATAGTGCTCTACTTTAGACCAGAGCCCTATTCCCTATATAGTGCACTACTTTAGACCAGAGCACTATGGAACCCTATTCTATATATAGTGCACTACTTTAGACCAGAGCCCTATTCCCTATGTAGTGCACTACTATGGACCAGAGCCCTATTCCCTATATAGTGCACTACTTTAGACCAGCCCTATTCCCTATATAGTGCTCTGCAAGAGTTCTATGGTACCCTATTCCTATATAGTACTACTTTAGACCAGACCCTATTCCCTATATAGCGCACTACTTTAGACCAGAGCCCTATGGAACCCTATTCCTATATATAGTGCACTACTTTAGACCAGAGCCCTATTCCCCTATATAGTGCACTACTTCTAGACCAGAGTTCTATGGTACCCTATTCCCCTATATAGTGCACTACTTTAGACCAGAGCCCTATTCCCTATATACTACACTACTTTAGACCAGAGCCCTATTCCCTATATAGTGCACTACTTAGACCAGAGCCCTATTCCCTATAGTACTACTTTAGACCAGAGCCCTATGGAACCCTATTCCCTATATAGTGCAATTACTTGTGACCAGAGCCCTATTCCCTATATTAATTACTTTAGACCAGAGCTCTATGGCACCCTATTCCCTATATAGTACACTACTTTAGACCAGAGCTCTATGGTACCCTATTCCTATATAGTACTACTTTAGACCAGAGCTCTATGGTACCCTTATTCACTATATAGTACACTACTTTAGACCAGAGCTCTATGGCACCTATTCCCTATATAGTACAATACTTTAGACCAGAGTTCTATTGGTCCCCTATTCCCTATAGTGCACTACTTTAGACCAGAGCCCTATTCCCTATATAGTACACTACTTTAGACCAGAGCTCTATGGTATTCCCTATTCACTATATCTAGTACACTACTTTAGACCAGAGCTCTATGGGTACCCTATTCCCTATATAGTACACTACTTTGGACAGGCTCTATGGTGCCTATTCCTATATGGTACTACTTTAGACCAGAATCCTATTCCTATATAGTGCACTACTTTGGACCAGAGCTCTATGGTGCCCTATTCCTATATAGTACACTACTTTAGACCAGGGCTCTATGGTGCCCTATTCCCTATATGAGTACACTACTTTGAATGGAGCCCTATTCCTATAGTGCCTGCTTTGGACCAGGCTCTGGTACCTATTCCTATATAGTACACTACTTTAAGACCCAGGTTCTATTGGTCCCCTATTCCCTATTAAGGTCCTGGGGGCTGAACGTGTCTCGCCCCTCATACCCTAGCCATGTCTATGGTCCCCTATTCCCTATATAGTACACTACTTTAGACCAGAGTTCTATTGGTCCCCTATTCCCTATTAAGGTCCTGGGGGCTGAACGCGTCTCATACCCTAGCCATGTCTATGGTCCCCTATTCCCTATTAAGGTCCTGGGGGCTGAACGTGTCTCGCCCCTCATACCCTAGCCATGTCTATTGGTCCCCTATTCCCTATTAAGGTCCTGGGGGCTGAACGTGTCTCGCCCCTCATACCCTAGCCATGTCTATGGTCCCCTATTCCCTATTAAGGTCCTGGGGGCTGAACGTGTCTCGCCCCTCATACCCTAGCCATGTCTATGGTACCCTATTCCCTTTATTAAGGTCTTGGGGGCTGAACGTGTTCGCCTCTGCTACCTTGCCATGTCTATTATCCCTATTCCCTATTAAGCGTCCTGGGGCTGAACGTGTTCCGGCCTCATACCCTAGCCATGTCTATGGTCCCCTATTCCTATTAAGGTCCTGGGGGCTGAACGTGTCTCGCCCCTCATACCCTAGCCATGTCTATGGTCCCCTATTCCCTATTAAGGTCCTGGGGGCTGAACGCCCCTCATACCCTAGCCATGTCTATGGTCCCCTATTCCCTATTAAGGTCCTGGGGGCTGAACGTGTCTCGCCCCTCATACCCTAGCCATGTCTATTGGTCCCCTATTCCCTATTAAGGTCCTGGTGGCTGAACGTGTCTCGCCCCTCATACCCTAGCCATGTCTATGGTACCCTATTCCCTATTAAGGTCCTGGGGGCTGAACGTGTCTCGCCCCTCATACCCTAGCCATGTCTATGGTCCCCTATTCCCTATTAAGGTCCTGGGGGCTGAACGTGTCTCGCCCCTCATACCCTAGCCATGTCTATGGTACCCTATTCCCTATTAAGGTCCTGGGGGCTGAACGTGTCTCGCCCCTCATACCCTAGCCATGTCTATGGTCCCCTATTCCCTATTAAGGTCCTGGGGGCTGAACGTGTCTCGCCCCTCATACCCTAGCCATGTCTATGGTCCCCTATTCCCTATTAAGGTCCTGGGGCTGAACGTGTCTCGCCCTCATACCCTAGCCATGTCTATGGTACCCTATTCCCTATTAAGGTCCTGGGGGCTGAACGCCCCTCATACCCTAGCCATGTCTATGGTACCCTATTCCCTATTAAGGTCCTGGGGGCTGAACGCGTCTCATACCCTAGCCATGTCTATGGTCCCCTATTCCCTATTAAGGTCCTGGGGGCTGAACGTGTCTCGCCCCTCATACCCTAGCCATGTCTATGGTCCCCTATTCCCTATTAAGGTCCTGGGGGCTGAACGTGTCTCGCCCCTCATACCCTAGCCATGTCTATGGTCCCCTATTCCCTATTAAGGTCCTGGGGGCTGAACGTGTCTCGCCCCTCATACCCTAGCCATGTCTATGGTCCCCTATTCCCTATTAAGGTCCTGGGGGCTGAACGCCCCTCATACCCTAGCCATGTCTATGGTACCCTATTCCCTATTAAGGTCCTGGGGGCTGAACGCCCCTCATACCCTAGCCATGTCGCCATTCATTCTTGTCAATGGGATATAATATATAATAATAATAATATGTGATATATAATATATATATAATATAATATAATATATAATAATAATAATATGTGATATATAATATATATATAATATAATATATAATAATAATAATATGTGATATATAATATATATATAATATAATATAATATATAATAATAATAATATGTGATATATAATATATATATAATATAATATAATATATAATAATAATAATATGTGATATATAATATATATATAATATAATATAATATATAATAATAATAATATGTGATCATGATTAGGAATGCACAACGTATATCGGTAAACATGTCTAGTTTAACGCAGATGTGAAAAACCGATGTCATAGCTGCCGTGCATACCTAATATAACATAGCTAGATAGATATGGAACATGGAGATATGGAACATGGAGATATGGAGATATGGAACATGGAGATATGGAACATGGAGATATGGAACATGGAGATATGGAACATGGAGATATGGAACATGGAGATATGGAACATGGAGATATGGAACATGGAGATATGGAACATGGAGATATGGAACATGGAGATATGGAGATATGGAACATGGAGATATGGAACATGGAGATATGGAACATGGAGATATGGAACATGGAGATATGGAACATGGAGATATGGAGATATGGAACATGGAGATATGGAACATGGAGATATGGAGATATGGAACATGGAGATATGGAACATGGAGATATGGAACATGGAGATATGGAACATGGAGATATGGAACATGGAGATATGGAACATGGAGATATGGAACATGTAGATATGGAACATGTAGATATGGAACATGGAGATATAGAACATGGAGATATAGAACATGGAGATATAGAACATGGAGATATAGAACATGTAGATATGTAGATATAGAACACAGGTAGATGACGTATTGACACCACGTACATGTTTGTGCAACACAGCATTCCTAACCTCGCGCACAATGTCTGCTGTGTGGATCGAGGAGTCAACAAGTCCAGCAGTCATTTGAAAAAGAGTAAGAACATTTCAGCGAGACGACTCAAAGGCGAAATACATTAACGCCAAGATAATGGAATTCATTGGCCTTGAAAATCAACCGTTCTCTGTCGCGGGTGATGTTGGCTTTCGCCGAGACTGGACGAGTACCGGTACAGAATACCAAGTGCCCTATTTTTCAAATGTTGCCCTACCCGGAGTTACACAGTTATAGCGTCACAGCTATTAGCTTCACGACATACATTACATTTACATTACATTTAAGTCATTTAGCAGACGCTCTTATCCAGAGCGACTTACAAATTGGTGCATTCACCTTATGACATCCAGTGGGACAGTCACTTAACAATAGTGCATCTAAAACTTAGGGGGGGTGAGAGGGATTACTTATCCTATCCTAGGTATTCCTTAAAGAGGTGGGGTTTCAGGTGTCTCCGGAAGGTGGTGATTGACTCCGCTGTCCTGGCGTTGTGAGGGAGTTTGTTCCACCATTGGGGGGCCAGGGCAGCGAACAATTTTGACTGGGCTGAGCGGGAGCTGTACTTCCTCAGTGGTAGGGAGGCGAGCAGGCCAGAGGTGGATGAACGCAGTGCCCTTGTTTGGGTGTAGGGCCTGATCAGAGCCTGGAGGTACTGAGGTGCCGTTCCCCTCACAGCTCCGTAGGCAAGCACCATGGTCTTGTAGCGGATGCGAGCTTCAACTGGAAGCCAGTGGAGAGAACGGAGGAGCGGGGTGACGTGAGAGAACTTGGGAAGGTTGACATACATACTACGGAACACCGTTTGGGTCTTTGCGTGTCTAAAAAAAGATACCGTGTCAAATCTGTACAAAATAGTCTGCGAACACCGGCCACGAACGGTGTGTTTACAATACCGCGTTGGTAATAAAGCATCATTTGTTCGACGTCAACAAGATTTAGATTGGTACCTAGCTAACACCAACACAACCAGCCTGAACACAATGACCAGTAGAAACTGCAGTCATTTTCATTATTCTTAGCAATGATTTAGGAATCATTCTGAGTAGGTATTAGCTAGGTTACCACTTGTTGTTTGCCTAGTGAAATTGAACTTCAGTTCATGAAAATAAATGGCTATCCAGCTACTTAACCCTGTTGCCCAAAGCTAAGGCTATAGCAGCCGGCTTGACAGTGATGCAAATAACTGCAAATAGTAGAAATATGCCATACTTTTATTTTGAAGGCTATCTGCAATTTCCACTGTTGTGGCTAATCCTTACTGTGGCTAGCTTCACATGGATGGATCCGACTGGTCAGCTAGTCTTCCCTCTACCCTCTCTAGACTGGTCAGCTGGTCTACCCTCTCTAGACTGGTCAGCTAGTCTACCCTCTACCCTCTCTAGACTGGTCAGCTGGTCTTCCCTCTATCCTCTCTAGACTGGTCAGCTGGTCTACCCTCTCTCTCTAGACTGGTCAGCTAGTCTACCCTCTCTCTCTAGACTGGTCAGCTAGTCTTCCCTCTACCCTCTCTAGACTGGTCAGCTGGTCTGTCCTCTCCTCTCTAGACTGGTCAGCTAGTCTATCTTCTCTAGACTGGTCAGCTAGTCTTCCCTCTACCCTCTCTAGACTGGTCAGTGGGTCTATCCTCTCCTCTCTATACTGGTCAGCTAGTCTATCCTCTCTAGACTGGTCAGTGGGTCTATCCTCTCTAGACTGGTCAGCGGGTCTTCCCTCTCATCTCTAGACTGGTCAGCTGGTCTATCCTCATCTCTAGACTGGTCAGCTGGTCTACCCTCTACCCTCTCTAGACTGGTCAGCTGGTCTACACTCTACCCTCTCTAGACTGGTCAGCTGGTCTACCCTCTACCCTCTCTAGACTGGTCAGCTGGTCTACCCTCTACCCTCTCTAGACTGGTCAGCTGGTCTACCCTCTACCCTCTCTAGACTGGTCAGCTAGTCTACCCTCTACCCTCTCTAGACTGGTCAGCTAGTCTTCCCTCTACCCTCTCTAGACTGGTCAGCTAGTCTTCCCTCTACCCTCTCTAGACTGGTCAGCTAGTCTTCCCTCTACCCTCTCTAGACTGGTCAGCTGGTCTATCATCTCCTCTCTAGACTGGTCAGCTGGTCTATCCACTCCTCTCTAGACAGACCGGCTGACCAATCCTCTCATCTCTAGACTGGTCAGCTGGTCTACCCTCTACCCTCTCTAGACTGGTCAGCTGGTCTTCCCTCTACCCTCTCTAGACTGGTCAGCTAGTCTTCCCTCTATCCTCTCTAGACTGGTCAGCTGGTCTTCCCTTTACACTCCCGAGCCATTTGAGAGAGAGTATTCCTCTGCTGTGGGTGTGAGACTGTCACCCAGGCCTATACACACACACACACACACACGCACCACGTGTGTGTGTGGACTGTCACCCTGTCCTATACACACACACACACACCACATGTGTGTGGACTGTCACGCTGTCCCAGTACAATTCGGAGGTGTGGAAGTTAGTTAATTGTGTGGGAAGGTTTGAGGAGCGACGCAGAGATCTCTACTGTCTGAGGTGTGTGTGTGTGCAGGTACTCAGGGCTTGTTAAGTCTCTAATGTCAGCAGCCCAGAGACAGGATGCTGGGAGATGGCGGGATGGGAACGGAAGACAGGAGTGGGTGTTAGTCATTAGCCAGCTGTTGTCAGCACACGTCTCCTCTTTCTGTCACCGGGGAGGTGTGTGTGTGTGTGTGTGTGTGTGTGTTAGGGCTGTCCCCGACTAAAACAAACCTTGGTCGGCCGAGAGTCGTCTTTCCTTTTGACCAATCAAACGAAGTCTCAAAATTGATTTTTGATTTTTTTTTTAACTTTGCAAATAAATGTAGGTAGGTGGGTACTGGCCTGCCTTAACCCCCACAACATAGACCTGTAGGTAGGTGGGTACTGGCCTGCCTTAACCCCCACAACATAGACCTGTAGGTAGGTGGTTACTGGCCTGCCTTAACCCCCACAACATAGACCTGTAGGTAGGTGGGTACTGGCCTGCCTTAACCCCCACAACATAGACCTGTAGGTAGGTGGGTACTGGCCTGCCTTAACCCCCACAACATAGACCTGTAGGTAGGTGGGTACTGGCCTGCCTTAACCCCCACAACATAGACCTGTAGGTAGGTGGGTACTGGCCTGCCTTAATCCCCACAACATAGACCTGTAGGTAGGTGGGTACTGTCCTACCTTAAGCCCCACAACGTAGACCTGTAGGTAGGTGGGTACTGTCCTGCCTTAACCCCCACAACATAGACCTGTAGGTAGGTGGGTACTGTCCTGCCTTAACCCCCACAACATAGACCTGTAGGTAGGTGGGTGCTGTCCTACCTTAACCCCCACAACATAGACCTGTAGGTAGGTGGGTACTGTCCTGCCTTAACCCCCACAACATAGACCTGTAGGTAGGTGGGTACTGTCCTGCCTTAACCCCCACAACATAGACCTGTAGGTAGGTGGGTGCTGTCCTACCTTAACCCCACAACATAGACCTGTAGGTAGGTGGGTACTGTCCTGCCTTAACCCCCACAACATAGACCTGTAGGTAGGTGGGTACTGTCCTGCCTTAACCCCACAACAGACCTGTAGGTAGGTGGGTGCTGTCCTACCTTAACCCCACAACATAGACCTGTAGGTAGGTGGGTACTGTCCTGCCTTAACCCCCACAACATAGACCTGTGGTACCCTTACTGCCGTAACCCGTGTGGCAGGTGGGTACTGTCCTGCCTTAACCCCCACAACATAGACCTGCAGGTAGGTGGGTACTGTCCTGCCTTAACCCCCACAACAGACCTGTAGGTAGGTGGGTCCTGTCCTACACTCCCCACAACATAGACCTGTAGGTAGGTGGGTGCTGTCCTGCCTTAACCCCACAACATAGACCTGTAGGTAGGTGGGTGCTGTCCTACCTTAACCCCCACAACATAGACCTGTAGGTAGGTGGGTGCTGTCCTACCTTAACCCC
>NW_025750667.1:0-18214 GCF_021184085.1 Oncorhynchus gorbuscha | reverse complement strand
TTCCTGTTGTTGCATGATTATTTTCCTGCTGCAGAAAACTGTCTCAAATCTGCCCCTGAACAGGCAGTTAACCCACTGTTCCTAGGCCGTCATTGAAAATAAGAATTTGTTCTTAACTGACTTGCCTAGTTAAATAAAGGTAAAATAAAAATTATCCATCTCATCCTGCTCTAAGTGTCTGGTGAATAGTGATTCCACATCCTGTTCCTAGAGGTTTCGAGTCATTAGTGATTCCACATCCTGTTCGAGGAGGGTTTGAGTGAATAGTGATTCACATCCTGTTCCTAGAGGGTTTGAGTGAATAGTGATTCCACATCCTGTTCGAGGGTTTGAGTGAATAGTGGATTCACATCCTGTTCCCAGAGGGTTTGAGTGAATAGTGATTCCACATCCTGTTCCTAGAGGGTTTGAGTGAATAGTGATTCCACATACTGTTCCTAGAGGGTTTTGAGTGAATAGTGATTCCACATCCTTTAGCTAGCAGAGGACCGTTGTTGTATAGCCCCAATATCCCCCTTTTCTTCTCAGATCTAGTTCCCTCGTCTAAAACACTCCTCTCCTCTGTCTCCCTCTCCAGGCTTTGAGTCTTCACGATTAATATTTGTGTTGCTCTGTTTTGGTGCGTGTCGAACATATTTTCTCTTTCTCTCTGAACAGCCCTCTGAAGATCTACTGTGTTGATGAATAATACCAGCTTTAGAGACATCACAGCCGTGCCGTATCAATTCCCTTCTCTAACTTCCTGTTCCCCATTTGTTTGGAAATGAATGTGCCATGGGGAGAGAGAGGGAGGGCAGAAAACGGAGAGAGACAGAAAAAGAGGCAGGCGGAGAGAGAGAGAGAGAGAGAGAGAGAGAGAGAGAGAGAGAGAGAGAGAGAGAGAGAGACAGAGAGAGAGAGACAGAGGAGACAGAGAGAGAGAGAGGCAGGCGGAGAGGGAGGCGAGAGAGAGGACAGAGAGAGAGAGAGAGAGAGAGAGAGAGAGAGAGGAGAGAGAGAGAGAGAGAGAGAGAGAGAGAGAGAGAGGCAGGCGGCAGAGGGTTAGCAGAGGAGCGGAGCCGTTTTGTCAGTCCTGAACATGGTGTGTTCTACCACGTCTTCTACAGGAACAGAGTTTGGTCTGAATGTCTCACGTTATCTCTCTCATTCAGACGGCAGCACTAGACGGCAAGGCTTCTCTTTAGCTTAACAAACTAGCTAATTATTTCACCAAGCAACAATGTCCTCCAACAAAGATCAATAGAAGCATGTCAGCTAGGAAAGAGGAGAGGGACAATAAATGTCAAACTCTTTATTCCTGAACTCATTTCCACTAATTTGGAGGTGTGGACAGACGTGAGATGATCCTGTGTTACTTGGTGCAGCCCATAGCTATGGTATATGGTATATGGTGCATGGTATATGGTATATAGTATATGGTATACGGTATATGGTATATGTAAATATTGGTATATGGTATACGGTATATGGTATACGGTATACGGTATATGGTATACGGTATCGATATGGTATATAGTATATAATTATATGGTATACGAGGTATATAATATATGGTATATGGTATATGGTATACGGTATACGGTATATAGTATACGGTATATCGAGTATACGGTATACGGTATATGGTATACAGTGTATGGTATATGGTATACGGTATATGGTATACGGTATACGGTATACAGTATACGGTATACGGTATATGGTATATGGTATACGGTATATGGTATATGGTATACGGTATACGGTATACGGTACATGGTATATAGTATATGGTATACAGTATACGGTATACGGTATATAGTATACGGTATATAGTATACAGTATACAGTATACAGTATAAAGTATATGGTATACAGTATACAGTATTCGGTATATGGTATATGGTATATGGTATATGGTATATGGTATATGGTATACGGTATTTGGTATATAGTCCTATGGTATATACGGTATATGGTATACGGTACATAGTATATGAGTATATGGTGCATACGATTATACGGTACATGGTATATGGTATATGGTATATGGTATATGAGGTATATGGTATACAATATACGGTATATGGTATACGGTATATGGTATATGGTATACAGTATATAATTATATGGTTACGGTATATAGTATACTTAATTATACGGTATATGGTATTACGATATTTGGTATATGGTATATGGTATATAGTATAATTATATAATTATATGGTTATGTATATATGGTATATGGTATATGAGTATATGGTATACGGTATATGGTATATAATATACTGTATATGGTATATAATTATACGGTATATAATATACAATATACAATATACGGTATAAAGTATATGGTATATAGTATACAGTATACAGTATTCGGTATAATGTATATATCGATATACGGTGATATATATAATTATCTGATTTGTATATGGTATACGGTATTTAATTATATAATTATATAATATATGGTATACGGTACATGGTATATAATAATTATATATAATTATATATACGGTATAAATTATATTACATGGTATATGGTATATGGTATATGGTATACGTATACGGTATATGGTATATGGTATACGGTATATGGTATATGGTATATGGTATATGGTATATAGTATATGGTATATGGTATGATTTATACGGTACATGAGTATATAATTATATAATTTATACGGTATACGTACACAGTATATATGGTACTTATGGTATACGGTATACGGTATATAGTATATAGTATATGGTATACGGTATATGGTATATGGTATATGGTATACGTATACTGATATACGGTACATGGTATATGGTATATGGTATATATGGTATACGGTATACGGTATATGGTATACGGTATTATCACGATTTATATGGTATATGGTATATATACGGTATACGGTATACGATATGGTATATATGGTATACGGTATACAGTATACAGTATATGGTATACAGTATTTGGTATATGGTATATGGTATATGGTATATGGTATACGGTATACGGTATACGGTATATAGTATATGGTATACGGTATACGGTACATGGTATATGGTATATACAGTATCATTTATAATGATATATGGTATATGGTATACAGTATACAGTATTCGTATATATAGTATATAATTATCAATATACGGTATATAGTATATCGGTATATGGTATACATATTGGTATACGGTGATTATCATTATATTTGTATACGGTATACAGTATACGTATACAAATATGGTATATGGTATATGGTATACAGTATACAGTATACAGTATTCGGTATATGGTATATGGTATATGGTATACGGTTATACGGTATACGGTATCTGATATTTAATATACGGTTACGGTATATGGTATACGGTATATGGTATATGGTATATGGTGTACGGTATATGGTATACAGTATACGGTATATGGTATATGGTATACGGTATACAGTATATAATATATGGTATATAGTATATAGTATATGGTATCCACGTATACGGTATATGGTATATGGTATTTTGGTATGTACATGGCATATGGTATACAGTATACGGTTATACGGTATATGGTATACAGTATTCGGTATATGGTATATGGTATATAATATACAGTATAAATTATATTATATAGGTATACGATATATGATATATGGGTATAGTATACAGTATACAGTATACGGTATATAGTATATAATATATAGGTATACAGTATACAGTATTCCGATATATAGTATATGGTATACGGTATACAGTATCTGATATATACGGTATATGGTGTTAATTTGGTATACGGTATAAGTATACGGTATACAGTATATAATATATGAGCCTCTGTATATATGGTATACGGTATACGGTATATAGTATACGGTATATGGTATACGGTATATGGTATATACGGTATATGGTATATGGTATATACGGTATACGGTACATATAGGTATATGGTATATGGTATATAGTATATAATATATAATATGTAATAATTTTTATATAATTATATAATTATATAATATATGGTATATATACGGTATATAATTATATAGTATACGGTATATAATATCTGATTATTTAGTATATAGTATATAATATACGGTATATGGTATACGGTACATGGTATGTAGTATATGGTATATACGGTATACGGTATATGTATATAGTATATGGTATACGGTATACGGTATATAATATATAATATATAATTATACGGTTATATAATGGTATATAGTATATGGTATATGGTATATGGTATATGGTATACGGTACATGGTATATGGTATATGGTATACGGTATATGGTATCGGTATATAGTATATAGTATACGGTATATAATATCACAGTATTTAGTATATAGTGTATGGTATATGGTATACGGTATACAGTATACGGTATACTGATTATACGGTATATGGTATACGGTATACGGTATACGTATCTGTTTGGTATATGGTATATGGTATATGGTATATATGGTATACGGTATATGGTATATGGTATACGGTATACTGTATACGGTACACGGTATATGGTATACGGTATACGGTATACGGTATACGGTATATGGTATAAGGTATATGGTATACAGTATATGGTATGTAGTATATGGTATATACGGTATACGGTACATGGTATATGGTATATGGTATACGGTATACGGTATATGGTATACGGTATATGGTATACGGTATATGGTATATGGTATACGGTATATGGTATATGGTATACGGTATACGGTATACGGTATACGGTATATGGTATACGGTATACGGTATACGGTATACGGTATATGGTATACAGTGTATGGTATATGGTATACGGTATATGGTATACGGTATACGGTATACAGTATACGGTATACGGTATATGGTATATGGTATACGGTATATGGTATATGGTATACGGTATACGGTATACGGTACATGGTATATAGTATATGGTATACAGTATACGGTATACGGTATATGGTATACGGTATATGGTATACGGTATACGGTATATGGTATACAGTATACAGTATACGGTATAAAGTATATGGTATACAGTATACAGTATTCGGTATATGGTATATGGTATATGGTATATGGTATATGGTATATGGTATACGGTATTTGGTATATGGTATATGGTATACGGTATATGGTATACGGTACATGGTATGTAGTATATGGTATACGGTATACGGTACATGGTATATGGTATATGGTATATGGTATATGGTATATGGTATACAGTATACGGTATATGGTATACGGTATATGGTATATGGTATACAGTATATGGTATATGGTATACGGTATATGGTATATGGTATACGGTATATGGTATACGGTATTTGGTATATGGTATATGGTATATGGTATATAGTATATAGTATATAGTATACGGTATATGGTATATGGTATATGGTATATGGTATACGGTATATGGTATATGGTATACTGTATATGGTATATGGTATACAGTATATGGTATACAGTATACAGTATACGGTATAAAGTATATGGTATATGGTATACAGTATACAGTATTCGGTATATGGTATATGGTATACGGTATACGGTATATGGTATACGGTATATGGTATACGGTATTTGGTATATGGTATACGGTATATGGTATACGGTACATGGTATGTAGTATATGGTATATACGGTATACGGTACATGGTATATGGTATATGGTATATAATTATACGGTATACGGTATATAATATATAATTATATATTATACGGTATATAATTATATGGTATATAGTATATAGTATATGGTATATGGTATATGGTATACGGTATACGTACATAGTATATGGTATATGGTATACGGTATACGGTACACGGTATATGGTATATGGTATACGGTATACGGTATATGGTATATGGTATATGGTATACGGTATACGGTATATGGTATATGGTATACGGTATACGGTACATGGTATATGGTATATGGTATACGGTATACTGATATCTGATTACGGTATATATGGTATATGGTATATGGTATACGGTATTTAGTATATAGTATATGGTATATGGTATATGGTATACAGTATACGGTATACGGTATATGGTATATGGTATATAATATACGGTATATGGTATACGGTATACGGTATATGGTATACGGTATATGGTATACGGTATTTGGTATATGGTATATGGTATATGGTATACGGTATACGGTATACGGTATATGGTATATGGTATACGGTATACGGTATACGGTATATGGTATACGGTATTTGGTATATGGTATATGGTATATGGTATATGGTATACGGTATACGGTATACGGTATATGGTATATGGTATACGGTATACGGTACATGGTATATGGTATACAGTATACGGTATACGGTATATGGTATATGGTATACAGTATACAGTATTCGGTATATGGTATATGGTATACGGTATACGGTATATGGTATACGGTATTTGGTATACGGTATACGGTATACGGTATACGGTATACAGTATACGGTATACGGTATATGGTATATGGTATATGGTATACAGTATACAGTATACAGTATTCGGTATATGGTATATGGTATATGGTATACGGTATACGGTATACGGTATACGGTATTTGGTATACGGTACACGGTATATGGTATACGGTATATGGTATATAGTATATAGTGTACGGTATATATATACAGTATACGGTATATGGTATATGGTATACGGTATACGGTATATGGTATATGGTATATGGTATACGGTATATGGTATACGGTATACGGTATATGGTATATGGTATATGGTATACGGTACATGGCATATGGTATACAGTATACGGTATATGGTATATGGTATACAGTATTCGGTATATGGTATATGGTATATGGTATACAGTATACGGTATATGGTATACGGTATACGGTATATGGTATACGGTATATGGTATACAGTATACAGTATACGGTATATGGTATATGGTATATGGTATACAGTATACAGTATTCGGTATATGGTATATGGTATACGGTATACGGTATATGGTATACGGTATATGGTATACGGTATTTGGTATACGGTATAAGGTATATGGTATACAGTATATGGTATATGGTGTACGGTATATGGTATACGGTATACGGTATATAGTATACGGTATATGGTATACGGTATATGGTATATGGTATACTGTATATGGTATATGGCATACGGTATACGGTATACGGTACATGGTATATAGTATATGGTATACGGTACATGGTATACGGTATATGGTATATGGTATATGGTATATATAATATCTGATATATAATTATATAGTATATGGTATATGGTATATGGTATATGGTACATGGTATATGGTATACGGTATACAGTATATGGTATATGGTATACGGTATATGGTATACGGTATTTGGTATATGGTATATGGTATACGGTATATGGTATACGGTACATGGTATGTAGTATATGGTATATACGGTATACGGTACATGGTATATGGTATATGGTATACGGTATACGGTATATGGTATATGGTATATGGTATACGGTATATGGTATATGGTATATGGTATATGGTATATGGTATATGGTATACGGTACATGGTATATGGTATATGGTATACGGTATATGGTATACGGTATATGGTATATGGTATATGGTATATGGTATACGGTATTTGGTATATGGTGTATGGTATATGGTATACGGTATACAGTATACGGTATACGGTATACGGTATATGGTATACGGTATACGGTATCCGGTATACGGTATTTGGTATATGGTATATGGTATATGGTATACGGTATACGGTATACGGTATATGGTATATGGTATACGGTATACTGTATACGGTACACGGTATATGGTATACGGTATACGGTATACGGTATACGGTATATGGTATAAGGTATATGGTATACAGTATATGGTATGTAGTATATGGTATATACGGTATACGGTACATGGTATATGGTATATGGTATACGGTATACGGTATATGGTATACGGTATATGGTATACAGTATATGGTATATGGTATACGGTATATGGTATATGGTATACGGTATACGGTATACGGTACACGGTATATGGTATACGGTATACGGTATACGGTATATGGTATATGGTATAAGGTATATGGTATACAGTATATGGTATATGGTGTACGGTATATGGTATACAGTATACGGTATATGGTATACGGTATACGGTATACGGTATATGGTATATGGTATACGGTATATGGTATATGGTATAAGGTATATGGTATACAGTATATGGTATATAGTGTACGGTATATGGTATACAGTATACGGTATATGGTATACGGTATACGGTACACGGTATATGGTATACGGTATATGGTATACAGTATACGGTATATGGTATATGGTATACGGTATATGGTATATGGTATACGGTATATGGTACATGGTATATGGTATATGGTATACGGTATACGGTATATGGTATACGGTATATGGTATACAGTATACAGTATACGGTATATGGTATATGGTATATGGTATACAGTATACGGTATGCGGTATATGGTATATGGTATACGGTATACGGTATATGGTATACGGTATTTGGTATACGGTACATGGTATATGGTATACGGTATATGGTATATGGTATATGGTGTACGGTATATGGTATACAGTATACGGTATTTGGTATACGGTACATGGTATATGGTATACGGTATATGGTATATGGTATATGGTGTACGGTATATGGTATACAGTATACGGTATATGGTATATGGTATACGGTATATAGTATATGGTATATGGTATACGGTATACGGTACATGTATATAATATATAATATACAGTATATGGTATATAATTATATGGTATACGGTATACGGTACATAATTATATAATATATAGTATACGGTATATGGTATATGGTATATGGTATACGGTATACGGTACATAGTATATGGTATATGGTATACGGTATACGGTATATGGTATACGGTATATGTATATGGTATACTGTATATGGTATATGGCATACGGTATACGGTATACGGTACATGGTATACGGTATATGGTATATGGTATACGGTATATGGTATACTGTATACGGTATACGGTATTTGGTATATGGTATATGGTATATGGTATATGGTATACGGTATACGGTATACGGTATATGGTATATGGTATACGGTATATGGTATATCGTATATGGTATACGGTATATGGTACATGGTATATGGTATATGGTATACGGTATACGGTATACGGTATATGGTATACGGTATATGGTATACAGTATACAGTATACGGTATATGGTATATGGTATATGGTATACAGTATACAGTATTCGGTATATGGTATATGGTATACGGTATACGGTATGTGGTATACGGTATTTGGTATACGGTACATGGTATATGGTATACGGTATATGGTATATGGTATATGGTGTACGGTATATGGTATACAGTATACGGTATATGGTATATGGTATACGGTATATGGTATACGTTATACGGTATACGGTATTTGGTATATGGTATATGGTATATGGTATATGGTATACGGTATACGGTATACGGTATATGGTATACGGTATTTGGTATATGGTATATGGTATATGGTATATGGTATACGGTATACGGTATACGGTATATGGTATATGGTATACGGTATACGGTACATGGTATATGGTATACAGTATACGGTATACGGTATATGGTATATGGTATACAGTATACAGTATTCGGTATATGGTATATGGTATACGGTATACGGTATATAGTATACGGTATTTGGTATACGGTATACGGTATACGGTATACGGTATACAGTATACGGTATACGGTATATGGTATATGGTATATGGTATACAGTATACAGTATACAGTATTCGGTATATGGTATATGGTATATGGTATACGGTATACGGTATACGGTATACGGTATTTGGTATACGGTACACGGTATATGGTATACGGTATATGGTATATGGTATATGGTGTACGGTATATGGTATACAGTATACGGTATATGGTATATGGTATACGGTATACGGTATATGGTATATGGTATATGGTATACGGTATATGGTATACGGTATACGGTATATGGTATATGGTATATGGTATACGGTACATGGCATATGGTATACAGTATACGGTATATGGTATATGGTATACAGTATTCGGTATATGGTATATGGTATATGGTATACAGTATACGGTATATGGTATACGGTATACGGTATATGGTATACGGTATATGGTATACAGTATACAGTATACGGTATATGGTATATGGTATATGGTATACAGTATACAGTATTCGGTATATGGTATATGGTATACGGTATACGGTATATGGTATACGGTATATGGTATACGGTATTTGGTATACGGTATAAGGTATATGGTATACAGTATATGGTATATGGTGTACGGTATATGGTATACGGTATACGGTATATAGTATACGGTATATGGTATACGGTATATGGTATATGGTATACTGTATATGGTATATGGCATACGGTATACGGTATACGGTACATGGTATATAGTATATGGTATACGGTACATGGTATACGGTATATGGTATATGGTATATGGTATATGGTATACGGTATATGGTATATGGTATATGGTATATGGTATATGGTATATGGTACATGGTATATGGTATACGGTATACGGTATATGGTATATGGTATACGGTATATGGTATACGGTATTTGGTATATGGTATATGGTATACGGTATATGGTATACGGTACATGGTATGTAGTATATGGTATATACGGTATACGGTACATAGTATATGGTATATGGTATACGGTATACGGTATATAGTATATATAGTATATGGTATACGGTATATGGTATATGGTATATGGTATATGGTATATGGTATATGGTATACGGTACATGGTATATAATTATATAATATACTTATATAATATACATATATAGTATATAGTATATAGTATATAATTATCTGTATTTAGTATATAGTGTATGGTATATGGTATACGGTATACAGTATACGGTATACGGTATACGGTATATAGTATACGGTATACGGTATACGGTATACGGTATTTGGTATATGGTATATGGTATATGGTATACGGTATACGGTATACGGTATATGGTATATGGTATACGGTATACTGTATACGGTACACGGTATATGGTATACGGTATACGGTATACGGTATACGGTATATGGTATAAGGTATATGGTATACAGTATATGGTATGTAGTATATGGTATATACGGTATACGGTACATGGTATATGGTATATGGTATACGGTATACGGTATATGGTATACGGTATATGGTATACGGTATATGGTATATGGTATACGGTATATGGTATATGGTATACGGTATACGGTATACGGTACACGGTATATGGTATACGGTATACGGTATACGGTATATGGTATATGGTATAAGGTATATGGTATACAGTATATGGTATATGGTGTACGGTATATGGTATACAGTATACGGTATATGGTATACGGTATACGGTATACGGTATATGGTATATGGTATACGGTATATGGTATATGGTATAAGGTATATGGTATACAGTATATGGTATATGGTGTACGGTATATGGTATACAGTATACGGTATATGGTATACGGTATACGGTACACGGTATATGGTATACGGTATATGGTATACAGTATACGGTATATGGTATATGGTATACGGTATATGGTATATGGTATACGGTATATGGTACATGGTATATGGTATATGGTATACGGTATACGGTATATGGTATACGGTATATGGTATACAGTATACAGTATACGGTATATGGTATATGGTATATGGTATACAGTATACGGTATGCGGTATATGGTATATGGTATACGGTATACGGTATATGGTATACGGTATTTGGTATACGGTACATGGTATATGGTATACGGTATATGGTATATGGTATATGGTGTACGGTATATGGTATAATCATAATCGGTATTTGGTATACGGTACATGGTATATGGTATACGGTATATGGTATATGGTATATAGTGTACGGTATATGGTATACAGTATACGAAATATAATTATATATGGTATACCCCATATGGTATATAACATATGGTATACGGTATACGGTACATGGTATATGGTATATAATATACAGTATATGGTATATACCTATGGTATACGGTATACGTACATGGTATATAGTATATGGTATACGGTATATGGTATATGGTATATAATATACGGTATACGGTACATAGTATATGGTATATGGTATACGGTATACGGTATATGGTATACGGTATATGGTATATAATATACTGTATATGGTATATAGGGTATACAGGTACATGCACGGTATATGGTATATATAGTACGGTATATGGTATCATGTATACGGTATACGGTATTTATATGGCTCATATGGTATATGGTATATGAGTATACGGTATACGGTATACGGTATATAGTATATGGTATACGGTATATAGGTATATAGTATATAATTATACGGCTATAGTACATGGTATATGGTATATGGTATACGGTATACGGTATACGGTATATGTATACAATATGGTATACAGTATACAGTATACGGTATATGGTATATAGTATATGGTATACAGTATACAGTATTCGGTATATGGTATATGGTATACGGTATACGGTATATGGTATACGGTATTTGGTATACGGTACATGGTATATAGTATACGGTATATGGTATATGGTATATGTGTACGGTATATGATACAGTATACGGTATATGGTATATGGTATACGGTATATGGTATACGTTATACGGTATACGGTATTTAATATATGGTATATGGTATATGGTATATGGTATACAGTATACGAGATACGGTATATAGTATATGGTATACGGTATATGGTATATGAGTATATGGTATACAGTATATGATACATAGTATATGGTATATAATATACGGTATACGGTATATGGTATACGGTATATGGTATACAGTATACAGTATACGGTATATGGTATATGGTATATGGTATACAGTATTCGGTATATGGTATATGGTATACGGTATACAGTATATAATTATATAGTATATGGTATACGGTATACGGTACATAATATATGGTATATGATATACGGTATACGGTATATAATATACTGTATATAGTATACTGTATATGGTATATGGCATACGGTATACGGTATACGGTACATATATACGGTATATGGTATATGGTATACGATTATATGGTATACGGTATACGGTATACGGTATTTGGTATATAGTATATAGGTATATGGTATATGGTATACGGTATACGGTATACGGTATATAATTATATATAATTATACGGTATATGGTATATCGTATATGGTATACGGTATATGGTACATGGTATATGGTATATGGTATACGGTATACGGTATACGGTATATGGTATACGGTATATGGTATACAGTATACAGTATACGGTATATGGTATATGGTATATGGTATACAGTATACAGTATTCGGTATATGGTATATGGTATACGGTATACGGTATGTGGTATACGGTATTTGGTATACGGTACATGGTATATGGTATACGGTATATGGTATATGGTATATGGTGTACGGTATATGGTATACAGTATACGGTATATGGTATATGGTATACGGTATATAGTATATTATACGGTATACGGTATTTAATATATAATATATAATATATGGTATATGGTATACGGTATACGGTATACGGTATATAGTATATGGTATACGGTATATGGTATATAATATATAGTATACGGTATATGGTACATAGTATATGGTATATGGTATACGGTATACGGTATATAGTATACGGTATATGGTATACAGTATACAGTATACGGTATATGGTATATGGTATATGGTATACAGTATTAAATATATGGTATATGGTATACGGTATACGGTATATAATATACGGTATTTGGTATACGGTACATAATATATGGTATACTGTATATGGTATATGGTATATGGTGTACGGTATATATGGTATACAGTATACGTATATAGTATATGGTATACGGTATATGGTATATGGTATATAATATACGGTATAAATTTTATAGTATATAGTATATAATATACGGTATACGGTATACGGTATATAGTATATAATTATACGGTATACGGTATACGGTACATAGTATATGGTATATGGTATACGGTATACGGTATATAATATACGGTATATGGTATATGGTATACTGTATATGGTATATGGCATACGGTATACGGTATACGGTACATGGTATATGGTATATGGTATATGGTATACGGTACATGGTATACGGTATATGGTATATGGTATATGGTATATGGTATATGGTATACAGTATACGGTACATGGTATATGGTATATGGTATATGGTATATGGTATACAGTATACGGTATATGGTATACAGTATACGGTATACGGTATATGGTATACAGTATTCGGTATATGGTATATGGTATATGGTATACAGTATACGGTATATGGTATACGGTATACGGTATATGGTATATGGTATACTGTATATGGTATATGGCATACGGTATACGGTATACGGTACATGGTATACGGTATATGGTATATGGTATACGGTATATGGTATACGGTATACGGTATACGGTATTTGGTATACGGTATACGGTATACGGTATATGGTATATGGTATACGGTATATGGTATATGGTATATGGTATATGGTATATGGTATATGGTATACGGTATACGGTATACGGTACATGGTATATGGTATATGGTATACGGTATACGGTATATGGTATACGGTATATGGTATATGGTATACTGTATATGGTATATGGCATACGGTATACGGTATACGGTACATGGTATACGGTATATGGTATATGGTATACGGTATATGGTATATGGTATACGGTATACAAATCAAATCAAAATCAAATCAAATGTATTTATATAGCCCTTCGTACATCAGCTGATATCTCAAAGTGCTGTACAGAAACCCAGCCTAAAACCCCAAACAGCAAACAATGCAGGTGTAAAAGCACGGTGGCTAGGAAAAACTCCCTAGAAAGGCCAAAACCTAGGAAGAAACCTAGAGAGGAACCGGGCTATGTGGGGTGGCCAGTCCTCTTCTGGCTGTGCCGGGTAGAGATTATAACAGAACATGACCAAGATGTTCAAATGTTCATAAATGACCAGCATGGTCAAATAATAATAAGGCAGAACAGTTGAAACTGGAGCAGCAGCACAGTCAGATGGACTGGGGACAGCAAGGAGCCATCATGTCAGGTAGTCCTGGGGCACGGTCCTAGGGCTCAGGTCCTCTGAGAGAGAGAAAGAAAGAGAGAATTAGAGAGAGCATATGTGGGGTGGCCAGTCCTCTTCTGGCTGTGCCAGGTGGAGATTATAACAGAACGTGGCCAAGATGTTCAAATGTTCATAAATGACCAGCATGGTTGAATAATAGTAAGGCAGAACAGTTGAAACTGGAGCAGGAGCATGGCCAGGTGGACTGGGGACAGCAAGGAGTCCTCATGTCAGGTAGTCCTGGGACATGGTCCTAGGGCCCAGGCCAGTTGAAACTGGAGCAGCAGCATGGCCAGGTGGACTGGGGACAGCAAGGAGTCATCATGTCAGGTAGTCCTGGGGCATGGTTCTAGGGCTCAGGTCCTCCGAGAGAGAGAAAGAAAGAGAGAAGGAGAGAATTAGAGAACGCACACTTAGATTTACACAGGACACCGAATAGGACAGGAGAAGTACTCCAGATAAACAAACTGACCCTAGCCCCCCGACACATAAACTACTGCAGCATAAATACTGGAGGCTGAGACAGGAGGGGTCAGGAGACGGTATACGGTATATGGTATACGGTATACGGTATACGGTATATGGTATACGGTACATGGTATATGGTATATGGTATACGGTATATGGTATATGGTATATGGTATACGGTATACGGTATACGGTATATGGTATACAGTATACAGTATACGGTATTTGGTATATGGTATATGGTATATGGTATATGGTATACGGTATACGGTATATGGTATATGGTATACGGTATATGGTATATGGTATATGGTATACGGTATATGGTACATGGTATATGGTATATGGTATACGGTATACGGTATATGGTATACGGTATATGGTATACAGTATACAGTATACGGTATATGGTATATGGTATATGGTATACAGTATACAGTATTCGGTATATGGTATATGGTATACGGTATACGGTATATGGTATACGGTATTTGGTATACGGTACATGGTATATGGTATACGGTATATGGTATATGGTATATGGTGTACGGTATATGGTATACAGTATACGGTATATGGTATATGGTATACGGTATATGGTATACGGTATACGGTATACGGTATTTGGTATATGGTATATGGTATATGGTATACGGTATACGGTATACGGTATATGGTATATGGTATACGGTATATGGTATATGGTATATGGTATACGGTATATGGTACATGGTATATGGTATATGGTATACGGTATACGGTATATGGTATACGGTATATGGTATACAGTATACAGTATACGGTATATGGTATATGGTATATGGTATACAGTATTCGGTATATGGTATATGGTATACGGTATACGGTATATGGTATACGGTATTTGGTATACGGTACATGGTATATGGTATACGGTATATGGTATATGGTATATGGTGTACGGTATATGGTATACAGTATACGGTATACGGTATATGGTATATGGTATATAAGTATACGGTATACGGTATACGGTACATGGTATATGGTATATGGTATACGGTATATGGTATATGGTATATGGTATACGGTATACGGTATACGGTACATGGTATATGGTATATGGTATACGGTATACGGTATATGGTATACGGTATACGGTATATGGTATACTGTATATGGTATACGGTATATGGTTATCTGTATACGGTATACGGTATATGGTATATGGTATATAGTATATAATATATAATATATAAAGTATATAATATACGGTATATGGTATATGGTATATGGTATATGGTATATGGTATACGGTATATAATATATGGTATATATGGTATACAGTATATGGTATATGGTATATGGTATACGGTATACAGTATATAATATACGGTATATAATATATAATACGGTATACGGTACATGGTATATAATATATAATATATAGTATACGGTATATAGTATATTATACGGTATACGGTATACGGTACCACGTATATAATATATGGTACATTATATATTATACGGTATATAGTATATAATTATATATTATATGGTATACGGTATACGGTATACATATACAATATACAGTATACGGTATATGGTATATAATATAGTATATGGTATATGTATACGGTATACGTGTATACGGTATATGGTATATGGTATACGGTATATGGTATATGGTATATGGTATATGGTATACGGTATACGGTACATGGTATATGGTATACAGTATACGGTATACGGTATACGGTATACGGTATATGGTATACGGTATATGGTATATGGTATACGGTATATGGTATACGGTATACGGTATATGGTATACAGTATACGTTACATGGTATATGGTATATGGTATACGGTATACGGTATATGGTATACGGTATATGGTATACGGTATACGGTATATGGTATACGGTATACGGTACATGGTATATGGTATACAGTATACGGTATACGGTATATATACGGTATACGGTATACGGTATATGGTATACGGTATATGGTATATGGTATACGGTATATGGTATACTGAAATTATACGGTATATGGTATACAGTATACGTTACATGGTATACGGTATATGGTATATGGTATACGGTATATGGTATATGGTATACGGTATATGGTATATGGTATATGGTACATGGTATATGGTATATGGTATATGGTATACAGTATACAGTATATGGTATATGGTATACGGTACACGGTACATGGTATACGGTACATGGTATATGGTATATGGTATATGGTATATGGTATACAGTATACAGTATACGGTATATGGTATATGGTATATGGTATATGGTATATGGTATACGGTATATTGGATATGGTATATGGTATACAGTATACGGTATATGGTATATGGTATATGGTATATGGTATATGGTATATGGTATATGGTATATGGTATACGATATATGGTATACGGTATATATGTAGTATATGGTATACGGTATATATTATACAGTATATGGTATATGGTATAC
>NW_025750666.1:0-7500 GCF_021184085.1 Oncorhynchus gorbuscha | reverse complement strand
CCTCCCTCCCCTCCCTCCCCTCCCCTCCTCCTTCCTCCCTCCCCATCCTTCTCCAGAGAGAGAGAGAGAGAGACCTCCCTCCCTCCTTCCTCCCTCCTCCTTCCTTCCCCCAAGAGCATCCTTCCTCCTCAACTCCCCTCTTCCCCCCTCCTCCTCTGTCACCCCCACCCCTCCTCTCCCTCCCTCCTCCCCCTCCTCCTCCCTCCTCCTCTCTCCTTCCCTCCTCCCCCCTCTCTCTCTCCAGGGTGTTCACAGTGACAGCAGTGGCCCAGCTGTGTGTGTTGGGTACTATGTGGATATTTGGAGTGTTCCAGTTCCAAGAGGAGGGGACAGTGGTCATGACATATCTCTTCACTATCCTCAACTCTCTACAGGGAGCACTGCTGTTCATCATGCACTGCCTACTGAACAAAACGGTATGGTGTGTGTGTGTGTGTGTGTGTGTGTGTGTGTGTGTGTGTGTGTAACACTGTGCTCTGCTGCCCTCATCAGGTTAGAGAGGAGTATTGCAAGCTGCTGTCCTGTATCTGTACACCGCAGAAGAAGAGATACTCAGAGGTCAGCACCACCAACCCTTCTTCCAGCCAATCCCAGGTACATACATACATACACACATACGTACCATCACACACAAGCCACTTTCATTAAGTTAACCTCTGTCCTTTGACCTTTGTCTGTCCTAGGGGTCAAGGAGCGCAGAGACCACGGGGGAGTCGCAGATATGACGTCACCAAACCCCCATAATGCACCTCTTCACCCCTCCTCCCATGACAAAGGTTCCCACTAGATGTTCAAACTGTAAAGTCAAAATGGTCAATATCGTAAACATTTATGAAAACAAATATTCGCGTTTAGCGTTGTGGTTAAGATATATTGTAGAAATGGGAAGTGTTTCTGATTTAGTATCTTGGCCAGATAGTGACAACCCAGAAACACTCAGCCCGAGGATAGTACTGTTCAGACCAGGTTAGTAGAAAATGTGTCCAACTAGCCTGCCGGATAGTAAAAATGGTAGTCCACTAGCCAGGTTGGCCAGAACCTTCAATTCCATCCCTGATTAGACACTTCATATCAAACTTGATGTTAACCACTGTTTTATCAAACATTAGGTTATCCAATCAGAAGTTAAATGATCTTCATGTCATCCAATAGGAATGAGTATGATCTTTATGTCATCCAATAGGAATGAGTATGATCTTTATGTCATCCAATTAGAAGTTCTATGATCTTCATGTCATCCAATAGGAATCCATATGGTCTTTATGTCATCCAATAGAAATGAAAATCCTCTTTATGTAATTTTCACAACCACAAAAGAAAGGTACTATTTTCCACCACTTGGATGAAACCATAAACGTGATGAACAGAAGCTTTCTTCCTTTACATGAATGTGATTTATAGTCATATTTATTACCAAGAGTACAAGATATGGTGACTTTTCTACACGATTAAATCCAGAGGGACTTAGAAAAACATTATGTGAAGATGTGTTAGTTGTGACCTAATGGACTGTTATACTGTTAATGTGTTATTGATCTTTAACACTTTTTAAATAACATTTAAGAATAAGTCTTTATAAATGAATATACATGTTTATAAATTATTATAAATGTTGTACATTTTTTACGAATGGAAGGCTGGTAATATTTACACGTTCTTATAAATGTTTAGAAATATAAATGTAAATAGTTTATAAATCGTTAAAAGGTTTATTCATGATAGTTATTTAAAAGTGTTACCATGGCAACCTCTATGTATATAATGAGATGGCATAAGATTTGTTGCGATCATTTGCAGTGCTTCTGTCCAAAAACAGCATTTATCAACAGGATTTCAGAAATCCCAGTGGTAAGATTTCCAGAATCAGGAGGAAATAAACCTGAGTAAAGCAACTGTTAAAACCTAACAAATTAGCCTGTTAAAACCTAACAAATTAGCCTGTTAAAACCTAACAAATTAGCCTGTTAAAACCTAACAAATTAGCCTGTTAAAACCTAACAAATTAGCCTGTTAAAACCTAACAAATTAGCCTGTTAAAACCTAACAAATTAGCCTGTTAAAACCTAACAAATTAGCCTGTTAAAACCTAACAAATTAGCCTGTTAAAATTAGCTGTCATGCCAAGAGGTTGCTAGGTGTTGGGTTAAAGTGGTTTCAATAGTTGTATAGATTTAGGAATAAAGTAGTAACAATGTACTGTACAGTTCTGCCATTGTAGAGGTCCTTAGGCACAGATCTAGGATCAGAATACAGTCAATTACTGTACAGTTCTGCCATTGTAGAGGTCCTTAGGCACAGATCTAGGACCAGAACACAGTAAATGTACTGTACAGTTCAGTAGAGGTTGTCCTTAGGCACAGATCTAGGATCAGCTTACCCAACCCAAAACCAAAACTTAAAGGCTATCCATGATTGGTACATCCAGTTTTTTTACTTTTAAATTATTGATTTATTGCTCTTGGTTCTTGTAGATTATAACTTAAAACTGCCTTGTGACCAGGTCAGCTGTCGTTCCCCATCAGAACATTGTAGACTATAACTTAAAACTGCCTTGTGACCAGGTCAACAGTCGTTCCCCATCAGAACATTGTAGAATATAACTTAAAACTGCCTTGTGACCAGGTCAACAGTCGTTCCCCATCAGAACATTGTAGAATATAACTTAAAAGTGCCTTGTGACCAGGTCAGCTGTCGTTCCCCATCAGAACATTGTAGAATATAACTTAAAACTGCCTTGTGACCAGGTCAGCTGTCGTTCCCCATCAGAACATTGTAGAATATAACTTAAAACTGCCTTGTGACCAGGTCAGCTGTCGTTCCCCATCAGAACATTGTAGAATATAACTTAAAACTGCCTTGTGACCAGGTCAGCTGTCGTTCCCCATCAGAACATTGTAGAATATAACTTAAAACTGCCTTGTGACCAGGTCAGCTGTCGTTCCCCATCAGAACATTGTAGAATATAACTTAAAACTGCCTTGTGACCAGGTCAGCTGTCGTTCCCCATCAGAACATTGTAGAATATAACTTAAAACTGCCTTGTGACCAGGTCAGCTGTCGTTCCCCATCAGAACATTGTAGAATATAACTTAAAACTGCCTTGTGACCAGGTCAGCTGTCGTTCCCCATCAGAACATTGTAGAATATAACTTAAAACTGCCTTGTGACCAGGTCAGCTGTCAGTCTTCGTTCCCCATCAGAACATTGTAGAATATAACTTAAAACTGCCCTGTGACCAGGTCAGCTGTCGTTCCCCATCAGAACATTGTAGAATATAACTTAAAACTGCCTTGTGACCAGGTCAGCTGTCGTTCCCCATCAGAACATTGTAGAATATAACTTAAAACTGCCTTGTGACCAGGTCAGCTGTCGTTCCCCATCAGAACATTGTAGAATATAACTTAAAACTGCCTTGTGACCAGGTCAGCTGTCGTTCCCCATCAGAACATTGTAGAATATAACTTAAAACTGCCCTGTGACCAGGTCAGCTGTCGTTCCCCCATCAGAACATTGTAGAATATAACTTAAAACTGCCTTGTGACCAGGTCAGCTGTCGTTTCCCCATCAGAACATTGTGTGAATATAATTTAAAACCTGATGGTCAGCTATAAATCCCCATCGGAAGAACATTAGCAGAATATAACCAGCTACAGCGGCCAGTCAACCATGGTTGTCCCCATCAGGCAGTGTGGCGTCCTGTAACCCAAGCTACCAGCATTGGTCTTTCACATTCCCACCTAATTTTAACTTTATAAGAAAGCTTTGTTTTCCTCTTGTTTTGTACGATATAAGGTTAAAACAATTACAAGAAATGCATGTTGATGTGGAATTAGTCAGATCTACATCCAGAGATCATCGATGGTTCAAATCCTCAGGCCCATCCCTCAACATTGCCTAGCAGATGACTGTGTTATTGCAAATGGCTTACCCAGTTCACTCAGACTTTAGTCTCAGTAACCTGAGTCATTGATCTTAAACAATCCACCACAGCGTCGTCTGTTTGTGGTTGCTTGAGCTGAGGGATGGGCCTGGATAAGATTGAACCGCATCACAGATGGATCTCTGGATGTAGTTAAATAATATGAATCAACGCCATTCTTTATGGGTTTAAGCCTTTACATCGTGGACCAAACAATGTAGATGGCTTTCAAGCTTACGTTGGTTGTTGGGGAACGACAGCTGACCTGGTCTAAAGGCAGTTTTAAGTTATAATTGGCGTGTTGATGGAGGCAACCATTAGTCTGAGGCAGTTACAGTTATATTCTACAATGTTCTGATGAAGACGACAGTGACCTGGTCTAAAGCGATTTTAAATTATATTCTAATGTTCTGATGGGGGAACGACAGCGACCTGGTCACAAGGCAGTTTTAAGTTATATTCTACAATGTTCTGATGGAAGTTGTAACTCAGCCTGGTCAGGCAGTTTTAAGTTATATTCTACAATGTTCTGATGGGGAGCAGACAGCTGACGCCTGCAAGGCAGTTTTTAAGTTATGTTCTACAATGTTCTGATGGGGAACGACAGCTGACCTGGTCTAGGAGCAATTTCGGATATATTCTACAATGTTCTGATGAAACCTTGTGGTGGAGGCAGTTTAAGTTATAATTACAATTTCTGATGGGAACGACAGCTGACCTGGTCACAGGGCAGTTTTAGTTATATTCTACAATGTTCTGATGGGAGCGACAGCTGACCTGGTCACAAGGCAGTTTTAAGTTATATTCTACAATGTTCTGATGGGGGAGCGACAGCTGACCTGTTAAGATTATATTTCTACAATGTTCTGATGGGGAGCGACCGCTGACCTAAGTGCAGGCAATTTAAGTTATGTTCTACAATGTTCTGATGTGGGAGCGACAGCTGACCCAGTCACAAGGCAGTTTAAGTTATATTAATAAAGTCGTCAGGTGTAGCTGACCTAGTCACAGAGCAGTTTTAAGTTTTTGTTCTGTAATATTGATAGAACATTCATTGATGTCTGTCTGACGATTCAGTTATATTCTACAATATTCCGTGGGAGCGACAGCTGACCTGGTCACAAGGCAGTTTTAAGTTATATCTTCTCTGTCTTCTGATGGTGAACGACGGCCTGGTCACAAAGGCAGTTTTAAGTCTGTTCTAATGTTCTGATGGGGAGCGACAGCACAGCCTGGTCACAGAAACACTGGTCTGGATATTCTACAATGTTCACAGTGGGAAGCATTCACTGTTGACCTGGTCACAGGCAGTTTTAAGTTATAATCTGTGTTCGTCAGAACGACTGTTGACTGATGCAGGAAGCATTTCGTTACAGTGCAATGTTCTGATGGGGAACTGTAACAATACAATCTGAAACATTTAAGATATATTAAAATAACAAATCAATATTTAAAGTAAAAAAACTGGATGTATAATCATGGATAGCCTTTAGAAGTTTTGGTTTTGGGTTGGGTAAGCTGAATCTCAGATCTGTTATCAAGACCTCACTGAGCCTGGCACGGAGTACATTTATTCTGAATCTCTGATCTTGAGACCTCTACAATGGCTGTGCAGTAATTGACGTATTCTGATCCTAGATCTGCCCTGAGATATCTAACTAGTAAACTATTGTACATTGTTACTACTTTGATATACAAATCTATACAACTATTAGAACCACTTTAACCCAACACCTGTAGCCTCTTGGCATGACGCTCTAATTCTTAAATGTTTGTTAGGTTTTAACAGGCTAATTTGTTGGTTTTAACAGGCCCCTAATTTGTTAGGTTTATAGGCTAATTTGTTAGGTTTCTTATTGTGGGTTTATGACTAATTTGTTAGGTTTAACAGGCTAATTTGTTAGGTTTTAACAAGGCTCATTTGTTGGTTTTAACAGGCTAATTTGTTAGAGTTTTAACGGTTGCTTTACTCAATTATTTCTCCTGATTCTGGAAATCTTACCACTGCAGTTTCTAATCATTGATATAATACCTGTTTTGGATGAAGCCTATAAATAGTGTATGCAAATCTTGCTTATCTTATATATACAGTTTTGCCATGGTAACACTTTACTTCTTTATCATGGTATATAAACCTTTGATTTATAATCTTAGTTTATATTTCTAAACATTTATAGGCATGTAAATATTCAGCCTTCCATTAAATGCAAAAAATGCTACTAACATTTATAATAATTTATAAACATTTATTCATTATAAAGACTTATTCTGATATGTTATTTAAAAAAAGATGTTAGATCAACACATTAACGATATAACAGTCTGCCCAGATCACAACTAACACATCTTCATAATGTTTTTTTCTAAGTCCCCTCAGTTAATCAGTAGAAAGAAGTCTCTTGTACTCTTGGTAATAATATATTCTAATCACAATCATGTAGGGAAGAAAGCTATATCACGTTTATGAATTTGTCAGTGGTGGAAAATAGTACCTTTACGTGGTTGTGAAAATTACATAAAGAGGATTTTCGTTTCAATGGATGACATAAGTCTATGGATTCCTATTGGATGACACATGAAGATCTAGAACTTCTAATTTGTTAATGTACGATCATACCTCATTCCTATTGGATGACATAAAGATCAATACTCAATCTGGATGACACAGATCATTTAACTTCTGATTGGATAACCTAATGTTTGATATATGATGGTTAACATCAAGTTGAGTATGAAGTGTCTAATCGAGGATGGAATTCAGGTTCACAACTCTGCCACCATTCAAATGGACTACTATTACCTATCGGCAGGCTAGTTGGACACATTTTCTACTAACCTGGTCTGAACAGTACTATCCTCATTCAGATGTTGGTTGTCACTATCGGCCAAGATACTAAATCAAAACTACTATTTCTACAATATATCTTAACCACCTTTATATGAATATTTGTTTTCATAAATGTTTACGATAATGTCCATTTATTTACAGTTTGAACATCTGGTAGAATATGTCAGAGGAGGGGTGAAGGGTTTGCATTATGGGAGATTTGATGTGGATATCTCGACCCGTGGTCTCTGGCTCTTGACCTAGACAGACAAGGTCAAGGAGGTCTGCTGTGTGGCTTGTGGTGTGCGTATGTGTCATGTATGCCCCTGGATTGGCTGGAAGAAGGGTTGAGTGGTGGCCTCTGATATCTCTTCTTCTGCAGTGTACAGATACAGGACAACCCCTGTACTCCTCTAACCTGATAAAGACAGCAGACTTTGATGTTACACACACACACACACACACACACACACACCATACATTTTGTTCAGTAGGCAGTCTCGCAGTGAACAGCAGGTGCTCCTGTGCTGGTTGGGGATGGTGAAAGTGTCTCTGGCCACTTGTCCCTCTCTCATGATTCTCTGTTCCTCAAACTATCCTATATTTAACACACACAGCTGGGCCACTGCTGTCTGTGAACACCCTGGAGAGAGAGGGGGAGGAGGGGAAGGGAGAGGAGGGGAGGGAGGAGAGAAGGAGAGAGGAGTGGGGACAGAGGAGAGAGGGAGTTGAGGAGGAAGGATGCTCTCTCTCT
>NW_025750665.1:0-18216 GCF_021184085.1 Oncorhynchus gorbuscha | reverse complement strand
AACAGTTTTATTTAAAATCAAATCAAATCAAATCAAATTTATTTATATAGCCCATTCGTACATCAGCTGATATCTCAAAGTGCTGCTACAGAAACCCAGCCTAAAACCCCAAACAGCAAACAATGCAGGTGTAAAAGCACGGTGGCTAGGAAAAACTCCCTAGAAAGGCCAAAACCCTAGGAAGAAACCTAGAGAGGAACCGGGCTATGTGGGGTGGCCAGTCCTCTTCTGGCTGTGCCGGGTAGAGATTATAACAGAACATGACCAAGATGTTCAAATGTTCATAAATGACCAGCATGGTCAAATAAAGAATAAGGCAGAACAGTTGAAACTGGAGCAGCAGCACGATCCAGGGAGTGGACTAAGGGACAACAAGGAGCCATCATCCAGGTAGTCTGAGGTAGTGCAGTCTGGGCTCAGGTCCTCGAAGAGAAGAAAGAAAAGAGAAAGAAATTAGAGAGAGCATATGTGGGGTGTGATCCTCTTCTGGCTGTGCCGAGTGAGAATTATAAGGGACGTAGCCAAGATGTTCAAATGTTCATAAGTGACCAGCATGGTTGAATAATAGTAAGAGCAGAACAATTGAAGCAAGAACAGGGAGCATGCCAGGTAAGCTAAGGGGACAAAAGTCACTGTAGTCCTCAAGGACATGGGGTCTAGGGCCAGGCCAGTTGGAAACTGGAGCAGCAGTACATTGCCAGGTGGACTGGACGGCAAGGAAATCATGTCAGGTGTCCCAGGGCATGGTCCTAGGGCTCAGGTCCTCCGAGAGAGAGAGAAAGAAAGAAGGAGAGAATTAGAGAACGCACACTTAGATTTACACAGGACACCGAATAGGACAGGAGAAGTACTCCAGATAAACAAACTGACCTAGCCCCCCACACATAAACTACTGCAGCATAAATACTGGAGGCTGAGACAGGAGGGGTCAGGAGACACTGTGGCCCCATCCGAGGACACCCCCGGACAGGGCCAAACAGGAAGGATATAACCCCACCCACTTTGCCAGCACAGCCCCCACACCACTAGAGGAAATCTTCAACCACCAACTTACCATCCTGAGACAAGGCAGTATAGCCTGATCTCAACAGGAGTACAACCCCAAAGGGGGGGGGGGAACCCAGACAGGCCGAGCCACAACAGTGAATCAACCACCAGGTGACACCCCCCAGGGACTGGCCTGAGAGAGCCCCAGCAAGCCCGTGACTCAGCCCCGTAACAGGGTTAGAGGCAGAGAATCCCAGTGGAAAGGGCAATAGGCAGAGACAGCAAGGGCGGTTCGTTGCTCCAGAGCCTTTCCGTTCACCTTCCCACTCCTGGGCCAGACTACACTCAATCATATGACCCACTGAAGAGATGAGTCTTCAGTAAAGACTTAAAGGTTGAGACCGAGTTTGCGTCTCTGACATGGGTAGGCAGACCGTTCCATAAAAATGGAGCTCTATAGGAGAAAGCCCTGCCTCCAGCTGTTTGCTTAGAAATTCTAGGGACAATTAGGAGGCCTGCGTCTTGTGACCGTAGCGTACGTGTAGGTATGTACGGCAGGACCAAATCAGAGAGGTAGGTAGGAGCAAGCCCATGTAATGCTTTGTAGGTTAGCAGTAAAACCTTGAAATCAGCCCTTGCTTTGACAGGAAGCCAGTGTAGAGAGGCTAGCACTGGAGTAATATGATCAAATTTTTTGGTTCTAGTCAGGATTCTAGCTGGCCGTATTTAGCACTAACTGAAGTTTATTTAGTGCTTTATCCGGAGTAGCCGGAAAATAGAGCATTGCAGTAGTCTAACCTAGAAGTGACAAAACATTTGAGACAACCTGTACAACTGTACAGCCATCAAGATTCATTGTCAGATCCAACAGAAGATCTCTTTGTTTCTTGGGACCTAGAACTAGCATCTCTGTTTTGTTCGAGTTTAAAGGTGAAACATTTGCTTCCTTATGTCTGAAACACAGGCTTCCAGGAGGGCAATATTGAGTATTCACCGTGTTTCATCGAAATGTACAGCTGTGTATCATCAGCATAGCAGTGAAAGTTAACATTATGTTTTCTGTACGACATCACCAAGAGGTAAAATATATTGTCTTTTTCAAGAGAGGCTTTATTACTGCCACTTTTATTGAGTTAGGTACACATCTGGTGGATAGGTAGCCATTTATTATGTTCTACATAGGAGGGCCAAGCACAGGAAGCAACTCTTTCAGTAGTTTAGTTGGAATAGGATCCAGTATACAGCTTGAAGGTTTAGAGGCCATGATTATTCTCATGAATGTGTCAAGAGATATAGGATTAAGTGTCTCCCTTGATCCTAGGTCCTGGCAGTGTTGTGCAGACTCAGGACAACTGCGTTTTGGAGAAACACGCAGATTTAAAAGAGAATTTGCTTTCTAATGATCATGATCTTTTACAGTCTGGTCGGTCGGCCAGACCTAGCTATCTTGCCAGCTGGACCTAGCTACCTGGTTGGCCTTTCCTATGTACGCCTTTCCTACGCACTTCTCAGTAGTTGGCATTCAGACTTACCTTTTGCAGGTCCATAGCGGGCTTTGCAGGTGTGGTTCACTTACGTGCCCTGAATAGATTTAATTAAACTGCTGAAAACACTCCCACTTGCTGGCCAATATTTTCGTGTCAAATTTTCATTCAATAGGGTTTTCAGTACATTTATCTAAAGCCATCCCTTTAAATGTGGTGTACCTTTAATTGTAATTTTCTCAACAGACTATAATATATTGAGAGAAAGGTTCAGAATATTAAGGAGCAATTCAAAAAAGCCATGTAAATAAATACGCACATATTAGTCTCCTTTTCAGCACCAATGAATTTGTATGTTATTTAGGGTTAGGAAAGTATTCATGAATAACTAATACAAAAATAGGTTTTGAGAGCCTTTACACACAAAATATATTGGTGAAACAAAATACAGTGGTTTTATTCATCCTGAAAGTTGTCATATTCAATCGTTCAATTAGAAAGTTAGAAAAGTCAACAATAGGGGTTGAACAGTAGTCCTATAAATGTACCCTATAAACCTCACTCATTTGGTCTGCGTTGTCATGTTTTGTCATTTATTATCTTGTCTTGTCCCTGTGCTTCCCATTCTATTCGTTTCCCTCTGCTGGTCTTGTGGGATTTTCCCTCTTTCTATCCCTCTCTCTCCCCCTCCCTCTCTCACTCTCTCGCTCTCTCTTCTCTCTATCGTTCAGTTCCTGCTCCCAGCTGTTCCTATTCCCTAATCAATCATTTAGTCTTCCCACCTGTTCCCGATCCTTTCCCTGATTAGAGTCCCTATTTCTTCCTTTGTGTTCCGTTCCTGTCCTGTCGGTTCCTTGTCTAGAATTCACCGTGCTGTGTTTGTGTATCGCCCTGTCGTGTCGTGTTTTCCTCAGATGCTGCGTGGTGAGCAGGTGTCTGAGTCTGTCTGGTTCAAGTGCCTTCCGAGGCAACCTGCTGTTCACCTGCTGTTCAAGATCGAGTCTCAGTTTGTCTCGTCATTTCGAGTGAAAGTTGTTGTTTTTTTGTTTTGTATTTACTTTACTGGATTAAAGACTCTGTTTTCGCCAAGTCGCTTTTGGGTCCTCTTTCACCTGCATGACAGAAGGAACCGACCAAGGGAATGGACCCAGCGACTTCAGACGCTCGTTACACTGCCGTCGAGATCAGGAGCCATGCTCGGCAGACACGAGCAGGGTTGTCTGCTGCTCGCCATGCCGTGGAGAACCTGGCCGCTCAGGTTTCCGACCTCTCTGGACAGTTCCAGAGTCTCGTCTCGTGCCACCTGTTACTTCCTGGCCTGCCGAGCCTCCAGAACCTAGGGTTAATAACCCACCTTGCTACTCCGGGCAGCCCACTGGTGCCGCTCCTTTCTCCACGCAGTGTGAGATTGTGTTCTCTCTCCAACCCAACACATACTCCTAGAGAGAGAGCTAGTTTCCTTCGTCATTTCACTCCTTACTGGCGGGCTGGGAATGGGGCACAGCTATCTGGGAGGCAGGGCTGATTGCTCTTTCCCAGAACTTTAAAAGGAGATGATTCGGGTTTTTGACCGTTCAGTTTTGTGCAGGAGGCTTCTAGGGCCCTGGCTTCCTTATGCCAAGGTGAACGGTCCATAGGGATTATTCTATTGAGTTTCGCACTCTTGCTGCCTCCTGAAGTAGTGGAACGAGCCGGCGCTGCTACGCTCGTTTTCTGGAGGACTCCACGCAGTGGTTAGGATGAATTCTCTCCCGGGAGGTTCCTTCAGATGTGGACTCTTCGGTGCTCTCGCCATCCGCATAGAAACGACGGGTAGATCTTCGTCACCGGGCTCGTGGAAGAGAGCTTCGCATCAACGGTGTTTCCCTGCTCCGCATCGCAACCATCTCCCTCCTCTGGCTCAGAGTCTGAGCCCATGCAGCTGGGAGGGATTCGCATCTCGACTAAGGAGAGGGAACGGGAGGATCACCAACCGCCTGTGCCTCTATTGCGGAGTTGCTGGACATTTTGTTAATTCATGTCCAGTAAAAGCCAGAGCTCATCTGTAAGCGGAGGGCTACAGGTGAGCGCAACTACTCAAGTCTCTCCATCAAGATCCTGTACTACTTTGTCGGTCCATCTACGCTGGACCGGTTCGGGTGCTACATGTAGTGCCTTGATAGACTCTGGGGCTGAGGGTTGTTTCATGGACGAAGCATGGGTTCGGAAACATGACATTCCTTTCAGAGAGTTAGAGAAGCCTACGCCCATGTTCGCCTTAGATGGTAGTCATCTTCCCAGTATCAGATTTGAGACACTACCTTTAACCCTCACAGTATCTGGTAACCACAGTGAGACTATTTCTTTTTGATTTTTCGTTCACCGTTTACACCTGTTGTTTTGGGTCATCCCTGGCTAGTATGTCATAATCCTTCTATTAATTGGTCTAGTAATTCTATCCTATCCTGGAATGTTTCTTGTCATGTGAAGTGTTTAATGTCTGCCATCCCTCCCGTTTCTTCTGTCCCTACTTCTCAGGAGGAACCTGGCGATTTGACAGGAGTGCCGGAGGAATATCATGATCTGCGCACGGTCTTCAGTCGGTCCCGAGCCAACTCCCTTCCTCCTCACCGGTCGTATGATTGTAGTATTGATCTCCTTCCGGGGACCACTCCTCCTCGGGGTAGACTATACTCTCTGTCGGCTCCCGAACGTAAGGCTCTCGAGGATTATTTGTCTGTGTCTCTTGACGCCGGTACCATAGTGCCTTCTTCCTCTCCGGCCGGGGCGGGGTTCTTTTTGTTAAGAAGAAGGACGGTACTCTGCGCCCCTGCGTGGATTATCGAGGGCTGAATGACATAACGGTTAAGAATCGTTATCCGCTTCCCCTTATGTCATCAGCCTTCGAGATTCTGCAGGGAGCCAGGTGCTTTACTAAGTTGGACCTTCGTAACGCTTACCATCTCGTGCGCATCAGAGAGGGGGACGAGTGGAAAACGGCGTTTAACACTCCAGTTAGGGCATTTTGAGTACCGGGTTCTGCCGTTTGGTCTCGCCAATGCGCCAGCTGTTTTTCAGGCATTAGTTAATGATGTTCTGAGAGACATGCTGAACATCTTTGTTTTTGTCTATCTTGGCGATATCCTGATTTTTTCTCCGTCACTCGAGATTCATGTTCAGCACGTTCGACGTGTTCTACAGCGCCTTTTAGAGAATTGTCTCTACGTAAAGTCTGAGAAGTGCTCTTTTCATGTCTCCTCCGTTACTTTTCTCGGTTCCGTTATTTCCGCTGAAGGCATTCAGATGGATTCCGCTAAGGTCCAAGCTGTCAGTGATTGGCCCGTTCCAAGGTCACGTGTCGAGTTGCAGCGCTTTTAGGTTTCGCTAATTTCTATCGGCGTTTCATTCGTAATTTCGGTCAAGTTGCTGCCCCTCTCACAGCTCTTACTTCTGTCAAGACGTGTTTTAAGTGGTCCGGTTCCGCCCAGGGAGCTTTTGATCTTCTAAAAGAACGTTTTACGTCCGCTCCTATCCTCGTTACTCCTGACGTCACTAGACAATTCATTGTCGAGGTTGACGCTTCAGAGGTAGGCGTGGGAGCCATTCTATCCCAGCGCTTCCAGTCTGACGATAAGGTTCATCCTTGCGCTTATTTTTCTCATCGCCTGTCGCCATCTGAGCGCAACTATGATGTGGGTAACCGTGAACTGCTCGCCATCCGCTTAGCCCTAGGCGAATGGCGACAGTGGTTGGAGGGGCGACCGTTCCTTTTGTCGTTTGGACAGACCATAAGAACCTTGAGTACATCCGTTCTGCCAAACGACTTAATGCCCGTCAAGCTCGTTGGGCGTTGTTTTTCGCTCGTTTCGAGTTTGTGATTTCTTACCGTCCGGGTAGCAAGAACACCAAGCCTGATGCCTTATCCCGTCTGTTTAGTTCTTCTGTGGCTTCTACTGATCCCGAGGGGATTCTTCCTTATGGGCGTGTTGTCGGGTTAACAGTCTGGGGAATTGAAAGACAGGTTAAGCAAGCACTCACGCACACTGCGTCGCCGCGCGCTTGTCCTAGTAACCTCCTTTTCGTTCCTGTTTCCACTCGTCTGGCTGTTCTTCAGTGGGCTCACTCTGCCAAGTTAGCTGGTCATCCCGGTGTTCGAGGCACTCTTGCGTCTATTCGCCAACGCTTTGGTGGCCGACTCAGGAGCGTGACACGCGCCGCTTCGTGGCTGCTTGTTCGGACTGCGCGCAGACTAAGTCGGGTAACTCTCCTCCTGCCGGTCGTCTCAGACCGCTCCCCATTCCTTCTCGACCATGGTCTCACATCGCCCTAGACTTCATTACCGGTCTGCCTTTGTCTGCGGGGAAGACTGTGATTCTTACGGTTGTCGATAGGTTCTCTAAGGCGGCACATTTCATTCCCCTCGCTAAACTTCCTTCCGCTAAGGAGACGGCACAAATCATTATCGAGAATGTATTCAGAATTCATGGCCTCCCGTTAGACGCCGTTTCAGACAGAGGCCCGCAATTCACGTCACAGTTTTGGAGGGAGTTCTGTCGTTTGATTGGTGCGTCCGTCAGTCTCTCTTCCGGGTTTCATCCCCAGTCTAACGGTCAAGCAGAGAGGGCCAATCAGACGATTGGTCGCATACTACGCAGCCTTTCTTTCAGAAACCCTGCGTCTTGGGCAGAACAGCTCCCCTGGGCAGAATACGCTCACAATTCGCTTCCTTCGTCTGCTACCGGGTTATCTCCGTTTCAGAGTAGTCTGGGTTACCAGCCTCCTCTGTTCTCATCCCAGCTTGCCGAGTCCAGCGTTCCCTCCGCTCAAGCGTTTGTCCAACGTTGTGAGCGCACCTGGAGGAGGGTGAGGTCTGCACTTTGCCGTTACAGGGCACAGACTGTGAGAGCCGCCAATAAACGCAGGATTAAGAGTCCAAGGTATTGTTGCGGCCAGAGAGTGTGGCTTTCCACTCGCAACCTTCCTCTTACGACAGCTTCTCGTAAGTTGACTCCGCGGTTCATTGGTCCGTTCCGTGTCTCCCAGGTCGTCAATCCTAGTCGCTGTGCGACTGCTTCTTCCGCGACATCTTCGTCGCGTCCATCCTGTCTTCCATGTCTCCTGTGTTAAGCCCTTTCTTCGCACCCCCGTTCGTCTTCCCTCCCCCCTCCCGTCCTTGTCGAGAGCGCACCTATTTACAAGGTACATAAGATCATGGACATGCGTTCTCGGGGACGGGGTCACCAATACTTAGTGGATTGGGAGGGTTACGGTCCTGAGGAGAGGAGTTGGGTTCCGTCTCGGGACGTGCTGGACCGTTCACTCATTGATGATTTCCTCCGTTGCCGCCAGGATTCCTCCTCGAGTGCGCCAGGAGGCGCTCGGTGAGTGGGGGGTACTGTCATGTTTTGTCATTTATTATCTTGTCTTGTCCCTGTGCTTCCCATTCTATTCGTTTCCCTCTGCTGGTCTTATTAGGTTCTTTCCCTCTTTCTATCCCTCTCTCTCCCCCTCCCTCTCTCACTCTCTCGCTCTCTCTTCTCTCTATCGTTCCGTTCCTGCTCCCAGCTGTTCCTATTCCCCTAATCAATCATTTAGTCTTCCCACACCTGTTCCCGATCCTTTCCCCTGATTAGAGTCCCTATTTCTTCCTTTGTGTTCCGTTCCTGTCCTGTCGGTTCCTTGTCTAGAATTCACCGTGCTGTGTTTGTGTATCGCCCTGTCGTGTCGTGTTTTCCTCAGATGCTGCGTGGTGAGCAGGTGTCTGAGTCTGTCTTGTTCAAGTGCCTTCCCGAGGCAACCTGCTGTTCACCTGCTGTTCAAGATCGAGTCTCCAGTTTGTCCTCGTCATTTCGAGTGAAAGTTGTGTTTTTTTGTTTGTATTTACTTTACTGGATTAAAGACTCTGTTTTCGCCAAGTCGCTTTTGGGTCCTCTTTCACCTGCATGACATGCGTTCCATAATAATTCAAATAGGCTACATATTCCAAATGATTTCACAAGTTGTAATACTATGATCCACTAATGCTACTGTAGTGATCCTCAGGAATAACCAGATCAACGTGACAAAGGAAAGAAAGGTAAACTGACAATGGAATGGAATGAGGCAAAATATAAGTAAAGTGATAGTTATAAATGTGTGTGGGTATAACTGACAGTGGCTACCGATACTGACTAATATGTAACATCAATAAAAAATATAAAAAATACAGTGAAAAGTCTGGGAATTTAATTAAAACATTATAGAAAACATAAGTGTACTCGGTTGTTTGTAGGTTTGGACACTATACTGTCATTTGTGCATGGCTACAGAAGCCTATAGCTTTTGTCTCCAAATTTCATTCCTGCAAGTTTTAAGGCCAGAATTTCATAAACTTTACAGAGGTATCCTTGATGTTGATAGGCTTCAGTTTGTTGCTATATGACTGGTTTCACATTTGTCTCCAGCGATCATAACGTAAAATGTATCTAAAACAATTGTAATTTATATTTACAATCCGTTTATCCAAATGGCTTACTCTTTTACCTAGATCTTATCAATAGCTCCTATCAAGTTGTAAATTACAGTGCATGGAGAATGGTGTTATTTCTATCGGGAAAAAGAAAGCAGACACTGTTCCACTTGGAACCGACAGGTTGCTCGACATTATTCATTGTTTCATGGCCCGGTAAGGTCTTGGATTTATGAGGGAATTAAGTCAAGGTCAGAATACAACATATCCGTAGACACACATCTTCCACACAAAAGTGCATTAAAGGGAATTAAGTTCCATTTATGCGCGTATAACTTTGGTCTGAATAGGCCAATATGGGAATGAATTATTTTTGAGAAAAAAGTCAGACAAAACCTTAAAGTCCCAAGGTCAAGAGGTGTCAATGTCATTAGACTGTAGTAAGCTATAATACGCCTAAGTGCAGTAAAACGTTGTGTGATGCAAACCTTGTGACAGAATTCAGGTGACCTTGTCAATTAGTAATTTTGTGGCCCATAGGCTACATATGACATGTTACTTCTAAAGAGTAGCTTAGCCTGGTGATGAATCAATTCTTCAGTAAAATCTGTGTATTATCATAACTAGTAGTATTCATCACAGTTGAAATAGTTACTGTTTACTCACGTGAGGGTAAACAGCATCTCAAAATATTTACTGGTATGTAGTTAGATATGTAGTTAGCTAAACCCTAGTTATTCCTCATTGGAATAAGTTAAACTACAGTAAAGCTATGTGGAAAGTAACTAGCTAAATATACTACAAAATAAACGCTGCTATTTTGAAGCTGCACAACAAATACCATAGAAATTCATTAATAAAAAAGAAAAGGACATTTCCTGAAGAAACTTTGTTGTGCTTGCTCCTCTTTAAGTGTTTCTCATGTAATTAAATACATTGTAGTGGTAATGACTTATAGTAATAGTAGTAGTACTAATGGTAGTAATAGGGTTTTAATGGGTTAGGTATAGGACCTATTTTGGGTGGTTTTGTAGATTTATTATAGTGGGTTATAGTAATGGTAGTGGTAGTAATAGGAGTGGTACAATTCTTAGAAAAGAAGGTGCTATCTTGAACCTAAAAGGATTATTTGGTTGTCTCCCTAGGAGAACCCTTTGAAGAGCCCCTTAGATTCCATTTTCGTGAACATTTTTACAAAATCATCACATATTGCCATGCAATATGTCAGAGTTGCCGTAGCATAATCAAATATTTTTGCCCTAAATATCACAAACAATCACTGAGAAGGAGGGACTAAGTAGTGGTGACTGTGTCAGTGGTGGTGGTAGTAGTTGTTGTAGTGGTAGTTAATGCAATAGTAGTGGTATTATTAGTGACTGTGGTAAATTGCAGCATAAAACTTTATTGAAGCAATCTAAGTTAGTCAGTCTGAACGTCCTGGACCAGAGCTAGTTAGTGCAGTCCAGAGCTGGCTAGTACTATTTACGCCATGTACCAGAGCTGGGCCAGACCTAGCTAGCTACAGTGGCTTGCGAAAATACTTATTCATCCCCCTTGGCATTTGTCCTATTTTGTTGCCTTATTACCTGGAATTAAAATAGTTTTGGGGGGTTGTATATCATCGATTTATACAACACTTTGAAGATGCAAAATATTTTGAAACAGGTTTCCTCAAGAAATTCCTGTATTATGTGCCTCCATCATTGTCACGTTCGTCTTCAACCTCCCTGTCATAAATGAGCCAAGGCGCAGCGTGCATGTAATTCCACATCTTTAATAAAGTGAAACCTTCACAAAAACAGGTCAACAGAAACCGAACGTGACACAAACCGTGGCGCACACAAACACACATAGAAAATAAATAATTACCCACAAACACAGGTGGGAAAAGGTTGCCTAAGTATGATTCCCAATCAGAGACAACAATAGACAGCGGCCTGATTGGGAACCATACCCGCCAACAAAGAAACAGACAAACTGGAATGCCCACCCAAATCACACCCTGACCTAACCAAATAGAGAAATAAAAAGGCTCTCAGGTCAGGGCCTGACTCTATAGGGGGGTCCGGGTGGACATCTATCCTCGGTGGCGGCCCGGTTCGGGAGCACATGCCTATTGGCTAACACATGCCTATTGGCTAACACCTTATTTTTGTCTTTAAGCAATGGCTTTTTCTGGCCACTCTTCCGTAAGTCCAGCTCTGTGGAGAGTACGGCTTAATGTGGTCCTACGGACAGATACCGATCGCCGCTGTGGGGTGTTGCAGCTCCTTCAGGGCCATCTTTGCCCTTTGTTGCCTCTCTGGTCCGTGAGTTTTGGTGAGCGACCCACTCTTGGCAGGTTTGTTGTGTGTCATAATCTTTACATTTTTTAATAATGGATTTAATGGTGCTCTGTGGGATATTCAAAGTTTTGGATATTTTTTATAACCCAACCCTAATCTGTACTTCTCCACAACTTTGTCCCTGACCTGTTTTAGAGAGCTCCTTGGTCTTCATAGTGCCGCTTGCTTTTGGTGGGTGCCCTTGCTTAGTGGTGTTGCAGACCCTTGGCCTTTCAGAATAGGTGTATATATACTGAGATCATGTGACAGATCATGTGACACTTAGATTGCACACAGGTGACTTTATTTAACAAATTATGTGACTTCTGAAGGTAATTGGTTGCACCATATTTTATTTAGAGGCTTCATAGCAAAGGGGTTGGAATACACATGCACGCACCACTTTTCCAATTTTTCTTTTTTTTGGGGGGAGTGTTTTTTTTTCACTTCGCCACTTGACTATTTTGTGTATGTCCATTACATGAAATACAAATAAAAATCCATTTAAATTACAGGTTGTAAATGCAACTAAATAGAAAAACACCAAGGGGAATGAATACTTTTTGCAAGGCACTGTACAAATGAAATGAGTAATGTAGGATATGTAGACATCATAAAAGTGGCATTATTTAAATTGACTAGTGATACCTTTATTAATTCCATTTATTAAACTTATTAAAATGGCCAGAGATTTGAGTCTGTATATTGACAGCAGCCACTCTATGTTAGTGATGGCTGTTTAACAGTCTGATGGCCTTGAGATAGAAGCTGTTTTTCAGTCTCTCAGTTCCAGCTTTGATGCACCTGTACTGACCTCGCCTTCTGGATGATAGCAGGGTGAACAGGCAGTGGCCTCGGGAGGTGGTTGTCCTTGATGATGTTTTTTGCCTTCCTGTGACATCGGGTGGTGTAGGTGTCCTGGAGGGCAGGTAGTTTGCCCGGTGATGCGTTGTGCAGACCTCACTACCCTCTGGAGAGCCTTGCGGCTGAGAGCAGAGCAGTTGCCGTGCCAGGCGGTCATATAGCCCGACCGGATGCTCTCGATTGTGCATCTGTAAAAGTTTGTGAGTGTTTTAGGTGAAAGCCTCATTTCTAAAACATCCTGAGGCTGAAGAGGCGCTGTTGCGCCCTCCTTCACCATGCTGTCTGTGTGGGGTGGACCATTTAATTTCGTCTGTGATGTGTACGCCGAGGAGGGACTGGGATTCCAATAAGCAGAGCACCTGGCTCATAAATGTTGGGTGGAAAGTTCCCTGAAAAAGGCAACCTTCCCGCTAGGTTATATCCATGCCTGTTGATAAGATTTATTTACATAGCATAGGGCTGTTGGTATCTATAAATTGATAGGCATTTGTTAACAAATGTCAATTACCCCAGTCAAGAGTGATTTATAGATAGATATGAGTCAAAACTATTGAATATATTAGTGAGACACTTGTTGGCTATTTCGTCAGTACTACTCTGACAAGATATTGGCATGTAATTTTATGATTTGAGATGGTGTACTCTCACATGAGGAGTAAACAGTACCCAGCTAGCACATTTAGTTCCTTGGAAGTTGTGGGAACGTATGCCTTTGACCATGCTGGTCATTTATGAACATTTGAACATCTTGGCCATGTTCTGTTATAATTCCACCCGCACAGCCAGAAGAGGACTGGCCACCCCACATAGCTTGTTCCTCTCAGGTTTCTTCCTAGGTTTTGGCCTTCTAGGAGTTTTTCCTAGCCACCGTGTTTCTACACCTGCATTGCTTGCTGTTTGGGGTTTTAGGCTGGGTTTCTGTACAGCACTTTGAGATATCAGCTGATGTACGAAGGGCTATATAAATACATTTGATTTGATTTGGATTTGGAAGTCTCCTGACTGGATAAACAGAACGCTTTTGAACATTCTGAGAATGGAAGTGAACATTTTGCCTGTTCTGGGAATGTTTTTTTTGGTTGCAGGGAAGTTCTGAGAACAGTTTACTCTGGGAGGTTTTATTAACGTTCTGAGAATGGAAATTATTATTATTTAGAGGTTTTTGCATAACTTTCTTAAAACTTTCACTGAATGTTTCAATAAAACATTTAATAATTGTTTAACTCCAAGCACAGATAGGACACTTGGAAATGAATTTCCTTAGGCATTAATCATGCTAACACATGTATTTCTTCTTGTGACATGGCATCAGTGAGATTCGAACGAATTGTCTTCTGTTTTCTATCTGTTGTAATTAATCCACTGCACCATCAATATGGTGCTAGCATGCAATGTTTTTACACATACAAAGCTGTTTATTTTAGTCTATTCAGACAGACCCCATTTCAAAGGAAACAAGCACTTATTACGTATCAGGTGTGTCCAATTAGTGAGTGTGGCCAACAAACCTGAACACACTTGACAAGATAGAGAATAGAGAGAGTTTTGTTGATACTGAGAACAGATTATATATGTTTTTAAAAAAAGAAGAAAAGAAAGGTTAAACATACTGAGAATGTTCCCAAAGCCAAGGAACTATCCTGCACCATTCACAGAAAGAAGAAACATATGGTTCTCAGAATGTTATAGGGCCCCCAAAAGGTCAGCAGTAGCCTTTTGGGGGCCCTAAGCAAGATTTGGTTCTTGTCCAGCACTGCATGAAGGTTGTCGGCTGTGGCCGTGTGATGTGACGTAAAGCGTTAGTGTAGCCTATTTGTTGTTGCAATTATTTGCTCTGTGATGACTAGGCTAACCATCTATTATCTTAGTCCAATATTGGATGCCAAAACAGTCAAATACTCAGTCTAAACGTGAATCGATTTTCAATGCGGTACGGTTCTAGAAACATAGATCATTCTACTTTCATATCACATAGAAATAATTGAACAAATTCAAAATAAACACTTACTGCACTGTTTCATATGTAGCCTATGAGCAAACAAATAAATAATTGACAAGTCACCTGTATTCTGTCACAAGGTTTGCACCTATTATAGCTTGACACCTGATTTATGTCAACTCTGAAGTATTCTTTGCAAACTGTTTCATTAGTTTTTAATTATGTGTTCCACAGTCCTCACAGTAGAATATGATCTTGTAGAAAACATTCTGTATCAAATGAAGCACATTTGTGAATTACTCTCAAATGACTTCACCATGGTATTTTAACCTATGGAACATTGTACATGAAGTCCTCTTATCTCTTTATTTTAGAAACTGGCAGCAGTGTCAACAGAGCGCTGGGTACCCTTGTTGCGCTGGGCACCCTTGTTCCCAAGCAAATGTGACCTGTCAAAGGAAGGGAGATCCTTTCCATGTTCTCTGCCATCAAGACCTCATCATGAAGGGGATGTGTGCATCAGCAATGCTGCTGGCCTGGCCCATCTAGAGTCACTGTTGAATGGCAAAACATGGCTGAGGACTGAATGATTAATGTAGGTGTCATTGACAATGATCTCTGTGTTTATGTCAACTGCTGTCCATATTTCTATATTTGTTTATTTTTATTTTTTTGTCATTTAGAAGACATCTTATCCAGTGTGACTTTACAGTCAAGAAACAAGAGATGATTGTCTCTATTCTGTGTCATGCTCTCCGTCATTTAATAGCATTTGTTATTGATGTGCGTTTCAATCTCTGTGTTAATGTCACTATCCATATTAATAAAAAAAGAAACATCTTCTGTTGAACATGACAATTAATCTTGATGGCTGTACAGTGCCTTCAAATAAAACTGTGAAGAACCAATGCGTTACTTCCTTGATGAACATATGAAGACTGTTTCAAGGACAGCTTTTTCCATCTACGTAATATTGCAAAAACTGAAACTGTTTGTCCAAAAATGTTGCAGAAAATGAATCCATGCTTTTGTCACTCCAGGTTAGACTACTGCAAAGCTCTACTTTCCGGCTACCCGAATAAATCACTAAATAAACTTCAGTTAGAGCTAAACACGGCTGCTAGAAAAAGACATATTACTCAGTGTTAGACTTTCTACACTGATTCCTTTTAAGGCTAGGGGCTGATTTCAAGGTTTTACTGCTAACCTACAAAGCATTACATACTTGTTCCTACCTATCTCTCCGATTTGGTCCTGCTGTAAAATCGGCAAACGTTTTGAGAATGACACAAATACAATTTCCACAAAGTTTGCTGCTTCAGTGTCTTCAGATATTTTTTGTCAGAAGTTACTATGGAATACTGAAGTATAATTACAATCATTTCATAAGTGTCAAAGGCTTTTATTGACAATTACATGAAGTTGATGCAAAGAGTCAATATTTGCAGTGTTGAGCCTTCTTTTCAAGACCTCTGCAGTAATCCGCCCTGGCATGCTGTCAATTAACTTCTGGGCCACATCCTGACTGATGGCAGCCCATTTCACATCATCAATGCTTGGAGTTTGTCAGAATTTGTGGCTTTTTGTCCACCTGACTCTTGAGGATTGACAAGTTCTCAATGGGATTAAGGTCTGGGGAGTTCCCTGGCCATGGACCCAAAATATCAATGTTTTGTTTCCCGAGCCACTTAGTTATCACTTTTGCCTTATGGCAAGGAGCTCCATCGTGCTGGAAAAGGCATTGTTTGTCATCAAACTGTTCCTGAATGGTTGGGAGAAGTTGCTCTCGGAGGGGATGTGTTGGTACCATTCTTAATTCATGGCTGTGTTCTTTAGGGCAACATTGTGAGTGAGCCCACTCGTTGGCTGAGAAACAACCCCACACATGAATGGTCTCAGGATGCTTTACTGTTGGCATGACACAGGACTGGATAGTAGCGCTCAGCATTGTCTTCGCCGGCCAAGCTTTTTTCCGGATGCCCCAAACAATCGGAAAGGGATTCATCAGAGAAAATGACTTACCCCAGTCCTCAGCAGTCCAATCCCTGTACATTTGGCAGAATATCAGTCTGTCCCTGATGTTTTTCCTGGAGAGAAGAGGCTTTTGCTGCCCTCTTCTTGACCCCAGGCCATCCTCCAAAAAGTCTTTGCCTCTCTGTGCGTGCAGATGTACTCACACCTGCCTGCTGCCATTCCTGAGCAAGCTCTGTACTCCGATCCCGCAGCTGAATCAACTTTAGGAGACGGTCCTGCGCTTGCTGGACTTTCTCGCCCTGAAGCCTTCACAACAATTGAACCGCTGTCCTTGAAGTTCTTGATGATCCGATAAATGGTTGATTTAGTAATCTTACTGGCAGCAATATCCTTGCCTGTGAAGCCCTTTTTGTGCAAAGCAATTATGACGGCACATGTTTCCTTGCAGGTACCGTGGTTGACAGAGGAAGAACAATGATTCCAAGCACCACCTCATTTTGAAGCTTTCACTTTGTTATTCGAACTCAATCAGCTTGAAAGAGTGATCTCCAGCCTTGTCCTCGCCAACACTTACACCTGTGTGTTAACGAGAGAATCACTGACATGATGTCAGCTGGTCCTTTTGTGTGGAGGGCTGAAATGCATTGAAATGTTTTGGGGGATTCAGTTCATTTGCATAGCAAAGAAGGACTTGCAATTCATCTTATCACACTTCATAACATTCTTATATATGCAAAATTGCCATCATACAAACTGAGGCAGCAGACTTTGTGAAAATACATTTTTGTGTCATTCTCAAAAACTTTTGGCCACGACTGTACATACCTACGGTCACAAGACACAGGCCTCCTTACTGTCCCTATAATTTCTAAACAAACAGCTGAGGCAGGGCTTTCCCTATAGAGCTCAATTTTTAGGAATGGTCTGCCTATCTGTGTGAGAGACGCAGACTCTGTCTCAACCTTTAAGTCTTAATTGAAATACTCATCTCTTCAGCAGGTCCTATGATTGAGTGTAGTCTGGGCCCAGGAGTGTGAAAAAGAACAGAAAGGCACTGGAGCAACGAACCGCCCCTTTGCTGTCTCTGCCTGGCCGGTTCCACTCTCTCCACTGGGGTTCTCTGGCTCAAACCTATTACAGGGGCTGAGTCCCTGACTTACTGGTGCTCTGCCATGCCGTCCCTGGGAGGGGTGCGCCACTTGAGTGGGTTGAGTCGCGACATTATCTTACTGTCCGGGATGGCGCCGCCTGGATTCGTGCCATGGAGGAGATCTTTGTGGGTTATACTCAGCCTTGCCTCAAATAGTAAGTTGGTGGTTGAAGATATTCCTCTGTGGTGTGGGGGCTGTGCTTGGCAAAGTGGGTGGGTTATATCCTGCCTGTTTGGTTCCTGTCCGGGGTATCGTCGGGACGGGCCACAGTGTCTTCCGACCTCTTCCTGTCTCAGCCCCCAGTACTTATGCTGCAATAGTTTATGTGTCGGGGGGGTAGGGTCAGTCTGTTACATCTGGAGTATTCTGTCTTATCTGGTGTCCTGTATGAATTTAAGTATGCTCTCTCTAATTCTCTCTTTTTCTCTTTTTCTCTTTTTCTTTTTTCTCTCTCTCTCTCTCTCTCTCTCTCTCTCTCTCTCTCTCTCTCTCTCTCTCTCTCTCTCTCTCTCTCTCTCTCTTTCTCTCTCTCTCTCTCTCTCTCTCTCTCTCTCTCTCTCTCTCTCTCGCTCACTCTCTCTCGGAGAACCTGAGTTCTAGGACCATGCCTCAGGACTACCTGGCCTGATGACTCCTTGCTGTCCACAGTCCACCTGGTCGTGCTGCTGCTCCAGTTTCAACTGTTCTGCCTGTGGCTATGGAACCCTGACCTGTTCACGGGACGTGCTACCCTTGTCCCAGACCTGCTGTTTTCAACTCTCTAGAGACAGCAGGAGTGGTAGAGATACTCTGAATGATCGGCTATGAAAAGCCAACTGACATTTACTCCTGAGGTGCTGCCCTGTTGCACCCTCTACAACCACTGTGATTTTTATTATTATTTGACTGTGCTGGTCATCTATGAACATTTGAACATCTTGGCCATGTTCTTCCTAGGTTACGGCCTTTCTAGGGAGTTTTTCCTAGCCACCGTGCTTCTACACCTGCATTACTTGCTGTTTGGGGTTTAGGCTGGGTTTGTGTACAGCACTTTGTGACATCGGCTGATGTAAGAAGGGCTATATAA
>NW_025750664.1:5000-18221 GCF_021184085.1 Oncorhynchus gorbuscha | reverse complement strand
CTGTTATCCCAACCTAAAGCAGGCTAGAGGTACGTCAACCTAATGGATGGAGAGGGAATCTGTTATCCCAACCTAAAGCAGGCTAGAGGTACGTCAACCTAATGGAGAGGAATCTGTTATCCCAACCTAAAGCAGGCTAGAGGTACGTCAACCTAATGGGAGAGGGAATCTGTTATCCCAACCTAAAGCAGGCTAGAGGTACGTCAACCTAATGGAGAGGGAATCTGTTATCCCAACCTAAAGCAGGCTAGAGGTACGTCAACCTAATGGAGAGGGAATCTGTTATCCCAACCTAAAGCAGGCTAGAGGTACGTCAACCTAATGGAGAGGGAATCTGTTATCCCAACCTAAAGCAGGCTAGAGGTACGTCAACCTAATGGGAGAGGGAATCTGTTATCCCAACCTAAAGCAGGCTAGAGGTACGTCAACCTAATGGAGAGGAATCTGTTATCCCAACCTAAAGCAGGCTAGAGGTACGTCAACCTAATGGAGAGGGAATCTGTTATCCCAACCTAAAGCAGGCTAGAGGTACGTCAACCTAATGGAGAGGGAATCTGTTATCCCAACCTAAAGCAGGCTAGAGGTACGTCAACCTAATGGAGAGGGAATCTGTTATCCCAACCTAAAGCAGGCTAGAGGTACGTCAACCTAATGGAGAGGGAATCTGTTATCCCAACCTAAAGCAGGCTAGAGGTATCCCTAATGGAGAGGGAATCTGTTATCCCAACCTAAAGCAGGCTAGAGGTACTAAAACCTAAAGCAGGCTAGAGGTACGTCAACCTAATGGAGAGGGAATCTGTTATCCCAACCTAAAGCAGGCTAGAGGTACGTCAACCTAATGAATGGAGAGGGAATCTGTTATCCCAACCTAAAGCAGGCTAGAGGTACGTCAACCTAATGGAGAGGGAATCTGTTATCCCAACCTAAAGCAGGCTAGAGGTACGTCAACCTAATGGAGAGGGAATCTGTTATCCCAACCTAAAGCAGGCTAGAGGTACGTCAACCTAATGGAGAGGGAATCTGTTATCCCAACCTAAAGCAGGCTAGAGGTACGTCAACCTAATGGAGAGGGAATCTGTTATCCCAACCTAAAGCAGGCTAGAGGTACGTCAACCTAATGGAGAGGGAATCTGTTATCCCAACCTAAAGCAGGCTAGAGGTACGTCAACCTAATGGAGAGGGAATCTGTTATCCCAACCTAAAGCAGGCTAGAGGTACGTCAACCTAATGGAGAGGGAATCTGTTATCCCAACCTAAAGCAGGCTAGAGGTACGTCAACCTAATGGAGAGGGAATCTGTTATCCCAACCTAAAGCAGGCTAGAGGTACGTCAACCTAATGGAGAGGGAATCTGTTATCCCAACCTAAAGCAGGCTAGAGGTACGTCAACCTAATGGAGAGGGAATCTGTTATCCCAACCTAAAGCAGGCTAGAGGTACGTCAACCTAATGGAGAGGGAATCTGTTATCCCAACCTAAAGCAGGCTAGAGGTACGTCAACCTAATGAATGGAGAGGGAATCTGTTATCCCAACCTAAAGCAGGCTAGAGGTACGTCAACCTAATGGAGAGGGAATCTGTTATCCCAACCTAAAGCAGGCTAGAGGTACGTCAACCTAATGAATGGAGAGGGAATCTGTTATCCCAACCTAAAGCAGGCTAGAGGTACGTCAACCTAATGGAGAGGGAATCTGTTATCCCAACCTAAAGCAGGCTAGAGGTACGTCAACCTAATGGAGAGGGAATCTGTTATCCCAACCTAAAGCAGGCTAGAGGTACGTCAACCTAATGGAGAGGGAATCTGTTATCCCAACCTAAAGCAGGCTAGAGGTACGTCAACCTAATGGAGAGGGAATCTGTTATCCCAACCTAAAGCAGGCTAGAGGTACGTCAACCTAATGAATGGAGAGGGAATCTGTTATCCCAACCTAAAGCAGGCTAGAGGTACGTCAACCTAATGGAGAGGGAATCTGTTATCCCAACCTAAAGCAGGCTAGAGGTACGTCAACCTAATGGAGAGGGAATCTGTTATCCCAACCTAAAGCAGGCTAGAGGTACGTCAACCTAATGGAGAGGGAATCTGTTATCCCAACCTAAAGCAGGCTAGAGGTACGTCAACCTAATGGAGAGGGAATCATTAAGAGAAACACCAAAACGCGGCACTTTGAACTGAACAAACTAGAACATTCATCGGTATGTAATAATGTACATGGTTGTAAACAGGGTTGGGGGGGGGGTCGATTCCATTTCAAATCAGAAAGTTAAAACCAAATTCCAATTCCAAATTGTTTCCTCATTAAAAAGCATTGACTTACTGAAATTCCAATTTTTACTTCCTGAATTGAAATAGAATTTACCCCCAACCTTGGTTGTAAAGAAATAGATGTCCACTCTGGGCCACCGTAGTAGTGGACATAAGAGCCTGGAGTTACTACTGACCCTCTTGACCTGACCAGGTAGGCACATTTAACAGCTGTTTGGCTGTTGTTTGGCAGACCAGGTTCATTCATATACCAAATCAATTAGTTTCCTTCTTAAGACAACACTGGCCGGTGTCTAAGAGCGTTGGGTTTAATATAAAGGAGACACTGGCCGGTGTCTAAGAGCGTTGGGTTTAATATAAAGGAGACACTGGCCGGTGTCTAAGAGCGTTGGGTTTAATATAAAGGAGACACTGGCCGGTGTCTAAGAGCGTTGGGTTTAATATAAAGGAGACACTGGCCGGTGTCTAAGAGCGTTGGGTTTAATATAAAGGAGACACTGGCGGTGTCTAAGAGCGTTGGGTTTAATATAAAGGAGACAGTGGCCGGTGTCTAAGAGCGTTGGGTTTAATATAAAGGAGACACTGGCCGGTGTCTAAGAGCGTTGGGTTTAATATAAAGGAGACACTGGCCGGTGTCTAAGAGCGTTGGGTTCCTTTCCTTCATGAAGGAAAGGTACAATGAAAGGAAGCACGCTTCCACTATTGAGACAGCCCAGGTCCTATATCTAGATTGGGGAAGTAACCTATTATACTCACTACTTAAAAAAAAAATAAAAAAAAATTTGCAAGGCACAGTGAAATTTACAACTGGTAAACATCAGTTACCTAGACATCATTAAATCCAGTAGGTTTTTAGTAATATGGCCTAACGACTGATTCTAATTTGGTCCAAAAGGATAGACAGGTTTGAGTGCATTTGCAGCAAACAGATGACATAGCTTAACCTTTAGACAGTACCAGGTCATATCTTAACCTTTAGACAGTACCAGGTCATCTCTTAACCTTTAGACAGTACCAGGTCATATCTTAACCTTTAGACAGTACCAGGTCATCTCTTAACCTTTAGACAGTACCAGGTCATATCTTAACCTTTAGACAGTACCAGGTCATATCTTAACCTTTAGACAGTACCAGGTCATATCTTAACCTTTAGACAGTACCAGGTCATATCTTAACCTTTAGACAGTACCAGGTCATCTCTTAACCTTTAGACAGTACCAGGTCATCTCCATTGGCAATCCAATTGTGAAAGATCTGTATTTCTTGACCGGTTTGTTGGAGTTAATTGATACATTTACATTACATTTAAGTCATTTAGCAGACAATCCCGGATGTTGTTTGGAGTAAAAAGGGTGAATGTGAGTTGATGTACAAATTGGTGATCTTTCCAAGACCACTGGTACAGAGAAATGTACATTACGATTGTTATCGTCATAACTAAACTGAAATGTGTTGCTTAAAAAAAAAAAATCACATATTTAAGTAATGGCAATAATACCAAAACATCAACCATGTACTTTTCAATTCATAATGAAACTCACAGAAGATACCACTTCAAATGTTTCAGCTTCTTCGCATTTAAAAGCAAAACATGTAGAGTAGTGTAATAGTCCCATCATACAAAGACTAACGTTAAGCTGAGACAAAACCTGCTGAACAAAACATGAAGCACTGACAGACAGAGAGAGAGAACATGAAGCACTGAGAGAGAGGAGAGAGAGAGAGAGAGAGAGAGAGAGAGAGAGAGAGAGAGAGAGAGAGAGAGAGAGAACATGAAGCACTGAGAGAGAGAGAGAGAGAGAGAGAGAACATGAAGCACTGAGAGAGAGAGAGAGAGAGAGAGAGAACATGAAGCACTGAGAGAGAGAGAGAGAGAAAACATGAAGCACTGAGAGAGAGAACATGAAGCACAGAGAGAGAGAGAGAGAGAGAGAGAGAGAGAGAGAGAGAGAGAGAGAGAGAGAGAGAGAGAGAGAGAGAGAGAGAGAGAGAGAGAGAGAGAAAACATGAATCACTGACAGAGAGAGAACATGAAGCACTGACAGAGAGAGAGAACATGAAGCACTGAGAGAGAGAGAGAGAACATGAAGCACTGACAGAGAGAGAGAACATGAAGCATTGAGAGAGAGAGAGAGAACATGAAGCACTGAGAGAGAGAGAACATGAAGCACTGAGAGAGAGAGAGAACATGAAGCACTGAGAGAAAGAGAACAAGACGATGGGTCTTTCTAGACATTTATACCAACTAACCAGTCAGTCCTCATCGGTCTCTCTCTCCCCTCAGAACATTCCTCATGGGCTGTAGGGAATAGGGCGCCATTCAGGATACAGTTAATCCGGTGTCCCTTTAAGTCTCTCTTACCAGTTCAAATCAGAGTGGCTCAATCACAAAACATAAACATCTTCCCTCGTGTAGTTTTACCTCTCCAGCTGTTCCACAAAAAACCCCACAAAGGCATCACCGTGGGAACAAACAGAGAATAACAGAACGACGGGGCTGAGACTCCGACCGCAACTGGTTCCCAAAACACAACCAAAACACAACCAAAACACTTTGGAGAAGATAGTCTTAGACAGCGCCGAGATCATTTCCAATCGCTTCCAAAGAGTTTGTGTCTTTGTATGTATGAGTGGATGTGACTATGTAGGCCGTATTTTGTAAATCTGTATTCTTGTAAGTGTGTGTGTGTGTGTGTGTGTGCGTTAGTGTGTATCAATGTGTGTGTCATTGTCACTTTTTGAGTGGCTGGTAGACAGAAGCGTTGGGATCCAGGGAAGAGGGACTATTGTCCATGAACTTGGAGGAGTAGTGTGGTGTAACCGCACTGAGGCTGCTGCTGTCGTTGCTGTAGGAGATACTGGGCATCACCGCCATCACCTCCGCTATCTTCCGTTTCAACTCTGCTATCTCCTGGTCTCTCTGGTGGATCTGACCTGGGGGAAGGAGAGACAGAGAGGAGGGTTAGATGACAGTAGGAGATGTGTCTTCTTACTTTGTTGCCATTTTCTTCATGTTGCTAATTTACATCTCTGGGTCAATAGCATCCTGTTTATGTGATGGTAGGTGAAACCTGAGGTAAAATGTTACTGAATCTTGAGGAGCATCCTGTTTATGTGATGGTAGATGAAACCCTGAGGTAAAATGTTACTGAATCTTGAGGAGCATCCTGTTTATGTGATGGTAGATGAAACCCTGTAAAATGTTACTGAATCTTGAGGAGCATCCTGTTTATGTGATGGTAGGTGAAACCCTGAGGTAAAATGTTACTGAATCTTGAGGAGCATCCTGTTTATGTGATGGTAGGTGAAACCCTGAGGTAAAATGTTACTGAATCTTGAGGAGCATCCTGTTTATGTGATGGTAGGTGAAACCCTGAGGTAAAATGTTACTGAATCTTGAGGAGCATCCTGTTTATGTGATGGTAGATGAAACCCTGAGGTAAAATGTTACTGAACCTTGAGGAGCATCCTGTTTATGTGATGGTAGGTGAAACCCTGAGGTAAAATGTTACTGAATCTTGAGGAATCCCCAGCTGTCAGAGTTTGATCCTAGAGTCTATGAACACAACGACTGAGCTAGAAGCCGGTCGCTGTCGTACCGTGGTAGTGGGTCAGGGAAGGGAACTGTACCTTGTGCGATCTCCAGCTGTCTCTTGGCGTCCCCCAGGGCAGAGAAGAGGTCTAGTTTGATCCTGGTCTCAGCAGACAGGCTGTTCTCCAGGTGCTGGGTTTTATCCTGCATGGCCGACAGCGCAGACATCAACACCTCCATGTCCTTCTCATTCTCCTTGTACTTACGCAGCTCCTAGAGAGAGGAGGAGGGAGGAGAGAGAAGAGAGAAGAGGGGGGAGAGAGAAGGGGGAGAGAGAGACAGGAGGGGGAGAGATAGGAGGAGGAGGGGGAGAGAGAGAGGAGGAGAGTGAGAGAGGGAGGGGAGAGAGAGGAGGGGGGAGAGAGAAGGGAGGGAGGAGAGAGAGAGACAGTAGGGGGAGAGAGAGAAGAGGTCGGAGAGAGAGGAGGGGGAGAGAAGGGAGGGAGGAGAGACAGGAGGGGGAGAGAGAGACAGTAGGGGGAGAGAGAGAGAAGAGGTCGGAGAGAGAGGAGGGGGAGAGAGAGAGGGAGGGAGGAGAGACAGGAGGGGAGAGAGAGAAGAGGTCGGAGAGAGAGGAGGGGGAGAGAGAAGGGAGGGAGGAGAGACAGGAGGGGGAGAGAGAGAAGAGGTCGGAGAGAGAGGAGGGGGGAGAGAGGAAGGAGGGGAGAGAGACGAGGGAGGAGAGAGAGAGACGAGGGAGGAGAGAGAGACGAGGGAGGAGAGAGAGACGAGGGAGGAGAGAGAGAGACGAGGGAGGAGAGAGAGACGAGGGAGGAGAGAGAGACGAGGGAGGAGAGAGAGACGAGGGAGGAGAGAGAGAGACGAGGGAGGAGAGAGAGACACGAGGGAGGAGAGACAGACGAGGGAGGAGAGAGACGAGGGAGGAGAGAGAGAGAGAGGGGAGGGAGGAGAGAGAGACGAGGGAGGAGAGAGAGACGAGGGACGAGAGAGAGGAGGGAGGAGGAGAGACAGGAGGGAGAGAATAGAGATTAGACAGCCATACCTCATCATGAGCGTCTGAAAACACAAAACTAACTCCTCATAAGGTGTCCAGTGTGGCTCCGCCGGTAGAACACGGTGCTGCAATGCCAGGGTATGTACTCACTACTGTAAGTGGATCTGGAACAGAGAGTAAGTGAAGGAATAAGAGAAACACAGCCGTGTCCCAGTAAGGAACAGAGGCACCCTGCTTGGGTTCTCCTGATACATCACTGACGAGACTGTGATCTCACAGAAAGGAGTTAACAGAAAGGATCCAGGAAGTTCACAGAAAGGATCCAGGAAGTTCACAGAAAGGATCCAGGAAGCTCACAGGAAGGATCCAGGAAGTTCACAGAAAGGATCCAGGAAGTTCACAGAAAGGATCCAGGAAGTTCACAGAAAGGATCCAGGAAGTTCACAGAAAGGATCCAGGAAGTTCACAGAAAGGATCCAGGAAGTTCACAGAAAGGATCCAGGAAGTTCACAGAAAGGATCCAGGAAGTTCACAGAAAGGATCCAGGAAGTTCACAGAAAGGATCCAGGAAGTTCACAGAAAGAATGCAGGAAGTATCTAAAGTAATGTAAACTCACCTGGCATTTCCCCTCCAGCTCTCTAATGTGTTCTTCTTTGAGTTTCATGTCGATGCTGAGTTTCTTACACTCCGTCTCCAACTCTCTGATCCGACCACGCAGGGAGTCAGTACACTCACCCCTGACAGAGAGAAAAGAGTCAGTACACTCACCCCTGACAGAGAGAAAAGAGAGTCAGTACACTCACCCCTGACAGAGAGAGAAAAGAGAGTCAGTACACTCACCCCTGACAGAGAGAGAAAAGAGAGTCAGTACACTCACCCCTGACAGAGAGAGAAAAAGAGAGTCAGTACACTCACCCCTGACAGAGAGAGAAAAGAGAGTCAGTACACTCACCCCTGACAGAGAGAGAAAAGAGAGTCAGTACACTCACCCCTGACAGAGAGAGAAAAGAGAGTCAGTACACTCACCCCTGACAGAGAGAGAAAAGAGAGTCAGTACACTCACCCCTGACAGAGAGAGAAAAGAGAGTCAGTACACTCACCCCTGACAGAGAGAGAAAAGAGAGTCAGTACACTCACCCCTGACAGAGAGAAAAGGACAGATGAATACTACAGAAAACAGGAGATACAGGGGGAAGGAGCACTGTTCAATATATTAACATGAGAGAGGGGAGGGAGGGGATAGAGAGAGAAGAGGGATGGGATAGAGAGAGGAGGGAGGGGATAGAGAGTGAGGAGGGGGGAGGGGATAGAGAGTGAGGAGGGGGGAGGGGATAGAGAGTGAGGAGGGAGGGGATAGAGAGTGAGGAGGGAGGGGATAGAGAGTGAGGAGGAGGGGATAGAGAGTGAGGAGGGAGGGATAGAGAGTGAGGAGGGAGGGATAGAGAGTGAGGAGGGGGGATAGAGAGTGAGGAGGGAGGGGATAGAGAGTGAGGAGGGAGGGGATAGAGAGTGAGGAGGGGGATAGAGAGTGAGGAGGGAGGGGATAGAGAGTGAGGAGGAGGGGATAGATAGAGAGTGAGGAGGGAGGGGATAGATAGAGAGAGGGGAGGGAGGGGATAGAGAGAGAGGAGGGAGGGGATAGAGAGGCGAGGAGGGAGGGGATAGAGAGGCGAGGGTGGGGATAGAGAGAGAGGAGGGTGGGGATAGAGAGAGGGGAGGGTGGGGATAGAGAGGGAGGAGGGAGGGGATAGAGAGTGAGGAGGGGGAGGGGATAGAGAGTGAGGGGAGGGGATAGAGAGTGAGGAGGGAGGATAGAGAGTGAGGAGGGAGGGGATAGATAGAGAGGAGGGAGGGATAGAGAGACGAGGAGGGAGGGGATAGAGAGAGAGTGAGGAGGGAGGGGATAGATAGAGAGTGAGGAGGGAGGGGATAGATAGAGAGAGGGAGGGAGGGGATAGAGAGAGAGGAGGGAGGGGATAGAGAGGGAGGAGGGAGGGGATAGAGAGAGAGGAGGGAGGGGATAGACAGAGGAGGGATGGGATAGAGAGGGAGGAGGGAGGGGATAGAGAGTGAGGAGGGAGGGATAGAGAGTGAGGAGGGAGGGGATAGAGAGTGAGGAGGGAGGGGATAGAGAGTGAGGAGGGAGGGGATAGAGAGAGGAGGGAGGGTATAGAGAGAGAGGAGGGAGGGTATAGAGAGAGAGGAGGGAGGGTATAGAGAGAGAGGAGGGAGGGGATAGAGAGGCGAGGAGGGAGGGATAGAGAGAGAGGAGGGAGGGAGGGGATAGAGAGGCGAGGAGGGAGGGATAGAGAGAGAGGAGGGGTGGGATAGAGAGTGAGGAGAGGGAGGGATAGAGAGTGAGGAGGGAGGGGATAGAGAGTGAGGAGGGAGGGGATGATAGAGAGTGAGGAGGGAGGGGAGAGAGAGGAGGGGGGATAGAGAGTGAGGAGGGAGGGGATAGAGAGAGGAGGGAGGGGATAGAGAGAGGGAGGAGGGGATAGAGAGAGAGGAGGGAGGGATAGAGAGAGAGGGAGGGAGGGGATAGAGAGAGGAGGGAGGGGATAGAGAGGAGGAGGGGGATAGAGAGAGGAGAGGGAGGGGATAGAGAGAGAGGGGATAGAGAGGAGGGGATAGAGAGAGGGAGGGAGGGATAGAGAGAGAGAGGGAGGGAGATAGAGAGGGAGGGAGGGATAGAGGGAGGAGGAGGGATAGGAGAGAGAGAGAGGGAGGGATAGAGAGAGAGAGGGAGGGGATAGAGAGAGAGGAGGGAGGAGATAGAGAGAGGAGGGAGGGTATAGGAGAGGGGATAGAGAGAGAGGAGGGAGGGTATAGAGAGAGGGAGGGAGGGGATAGAGAGGCGAGGAGGGAGGGGATAGAGAGAGAGAGGAGGGAGGGATAGAGAGGCGCGGAGGGAGGGGATAGAGAGGGAGGGGTGGGATAGAGAGTGAGGAGGGAGGGGATAGAGAGTGAGGAGGGAGGGGATAGAGAGTGAGGAGGGAGGGGATAGAGAGTGAGGAGGGAGGGGAGAGAGAGTGGAGGGGGGGATAGAGAGTGAGGAGGGAGGGGATAGAGAGTGAGGAGGGAGGGGATAGATAGAGAGAGGAGGGAGGGGATAGAGAGAGAGGGAGGGGAGGGGATAGATAGAGAGAGAGGAGGGAGGGGATAGAGAGAGGAGGAGGGAGAGGGATAGAGAGAGAGGAGAGGAGGGGAGGGGATAGAGAGAGGCGAGGAGGGAGGGATAGAGAGAGGAGGGAGGGAGGGGATAGAGAGAGAGGAGGGAGGGGATAGAGAGAGAGGAGGGAGGGGTGGATAGAGAGGAGAGAGGGATAGAGAGAGGGAGGAGGGATAGAGAGAGAGAGAGGGAGAGGAGAGGAGGAGGGAGGGATAGAGAGAGAGGAGGGAGGGGATAGAGAGAGAGGAGGGAGGGATAGAGAGAGGAGGGAGGGGATAGAGAGAGAGGAGGGGAGGAGGATAGAGAGAGAGGAGGGAGGGGATAGAGAGAGGGAGGGAGGGGATAGAGAGAGAGAGAGAGGAGGAGGGGATAGAGAGAGAGGAGGGAGGGGATAGAGAGAGGGAGGGAGGGGATAGAGAGAGAGGAGGGAGGGGATAGAGAGAGAGGGAGGGAGGGGGTAGATAGAGAGGGAGGGGATAGAGAGAGGGGAGGAGATAGAGAGAGAGGAGGGAGGGGATAGAGAGAGGGGAGGGAGGGGATAGAGAGAGAGGGAGGGAGGGGATAGAGAGAGAGGAGGGAGGGGATAGAGAGAGGAGGGAGGGGGTAGATAGAGAGGGAGGGGATAGAGAGAGGGGAGGGAGGGGGTAGATAGAGAGGAAAACAGATATCAGGATACCTGGATGCTACGGCTAGAGCTACAGCCCGGGCTGCGGTGGCTTCCTCCACCTTCTTCCTCTTCCTCTCGTCAGCCAGCTGTTTCTCCACCAGCGCCCGGGCCTCCTGCTCTGCCTTCAGCCTCTTCTCTAGCTGGGAGATGGTCTGCTTGTCCTTCTGCTTGGCCTGGACAGCACTGTACAGCCTACACACACACACACACACACACACACACACACACACACACACACACACACACACACACACACACACACACACACACACACACACACACACACACACACACACACACACACACACACACACACACACACACACACACACACACACACACACACACACACACACACACACACACACACCTGTTATGTGATCAAGATGAGTGATATTACGCTCCTTTACACAGAGCTGATCAGGCCGATCCTTCACACAGAGCTGATCAGGCCGATCCTTCACACAGAGCTGATCAGGCCGATCCTTCACACAGAGCTGATCAGGCCGATCCTTCACACAGAGCTGATCAGGCCGATCCTTTACACAGAGCTGATCAGGCCGATCCTTTACACAGAGCTGATCAGGCCGATCCTTTACACAGAGCTGATCAGGCCGATCCTTTACACAGAGCTGATCAGGCCGATCCTTTACACAGCGCTGATAGTCTGAAAACATGGGCTTTGTTCCAGGCCTCAAGTGTGTGTGTGTCTGTGTTCCTACTTGTTCTGCAGCATCTCGTTGTCTTGTCGCAGCTGGTCCAGCTCTGAGCGCAGACTCCTGTCCTGGCTGGTCAGGGAGGAGAGGTGAGAACGTAAATCTGACTCCATCTGACGGCTTGCCTGCAGGTCCGCCTTCAGCCGTTTCACATCCTGCTCCAACCTAGAGAGAAGAGAGGAAGAGGAAGAGGAGAGGAGAGGAGAGGAAAGGAGGGGAGAGGAGAGGAGAGGAGAGGAGAGGAGGGGAGAGAGGAGAGAGACAGATATAGAGAGAGAGAGAGAGAGAGACAGAGAGAGAGACAGAGAGAGAGACAGAGAGAGAGACAGAGAGACAGAGAGAGAGACAGAGAGAGACAGAGAGAGACAGAGAGAGACAGAGAGAGACAGAGGGAGACAGAGAGAGACAGAGAGAGAGACAGAGAGAGAGAGAGAGAGAGAGAGAGACAGAGAGAGAGAGAGAGAGAGAGAGAGAGAGAGAGAGAGAGAGAGAGAGAGAGAGAGAGAGAGAGAGAGAGAGAGAGAACAAAGAGCTTATGCATCAGGTCGACTACAGTTTCCTGTCAGATCTCATAACATATGAACAGGTGTTTATCATGAAGCACATCGTATGAAATCTGCCGACTGCACAGTTGATGACACCCAAACACCACCAAGGTGAAACCTGGCTCTTTTCCTGGTGTGTATTCCTAGGTACATCTTGGTGTAGGTCTGCATGTGTCTGTCTGTCTGTCTGTCTGTCTGTCTGTCTGTCTGTCTGTCTGTCTGTCTGTCTGTCTGTCTGTCTGTCTGTCTGTCTGTCTTACCGCACGAGAGCGTCCGGCTTTCCCAGTTGATTGTTGGGAATGCAGTTCTCCACGGGATCCTTCTGATTGGCTGCTCCTTTCCCCGCCGACTTCTGCTTCTTCTCGTTCCTATTGGACGAGCCAGACGACGGCACGATCCCATTGGTGGAGCTGTGATTCCGAGGTGAGGAGTTGGTGGCCCCACCGCCTCCGCTGGTGTTTTTGTAGTTCTTCCCTCCTCCTCCTCCTCCTCCTCCTCCTCCTCCTGTTCCCCCCACCTCCTCTTTGGGAGTGTGTGTGATCTCTCCTCCTCCGAGGTCGTTATTCAGTCTCTTCCCCCCCATGTTCTCCATATACTCTGTCTCCTGTAATGTAGAGTCCAGTGTGTGGAGGATACTGTTGTTGTTGATTCCTATTGTGTGTTGTTGTTGTTGTTGTTGTTGTTGTTTGCCCTCCCGTTCCTTGCTATTCCCGTCTCTCCCTTTCTCCCGGTACTCCAGTTCCGGTAAGGGGACAGAAGAGTTAACAGAGCTCTTCTTGCCGGGAGTAGCCCCGTTTTGGGAGACCGGAGGTGCTAGGTCCACCTCTGATGACACGCCTTTAGCCATGGCCGCTAGAAAGAAGAGGCGAGGGAGAGGTCAGATGAGATAGCAGACTGGAAGGAGGTGCTGTTCTAGGATAGGGGAAGGGTGTGGGAGAGCGCTCTGAGGGGAAATAGAGGCTGTTGTAGAAACTTGTGTGTGTCCAGACATTAAAACGGAATTCAACAATATAAAATCAAATAAAAGATGTATTGAACTTAGTATGAAATAAACTAAAGGTCAAGGGAGATACCTAGTCAGTTGTACAACTTCCACATTTAACCCCTCTGAATCAAAGCTTATGAATTTATTTGAAAATGCATTAAAATTTTCCCAAGTGAATCACAAGACTAACTTAAATGCATCAGTGATTCATATTTTCCTGTAACTTTCTGAATTAATTAATTAACATGTATTTAACTAGGCAAGTAAGTTAAGAACAAATTCTTATTTTCAATGACGGCCTAGGAACAGTGGGTTAACTGCCTGTTCA
>NW_025750663.1:0-18223 GCF_021184085.1 Oncorhynchus gorbuscha | reverse complement strand
ACACGTTAACTGGTTACACATGGACACAGACACGTTAACTGGTTACACATGCACCACACAGACACGTTAACTGGTTACACATGGACCACACAGACACGTTAACTGGTTACACATGGACCACACAGACACGTTAACTGGTTACACATGGACCACACAGACACGTTAACTGGTTACACATGGACACAGACACGTTAACTGGTTACACATGGACACAGACACGTTAACTGGTTACACATGGACACAGACACGTTAACTGGTTACACATGGACACATGGACACAGACACGTTAACTGGTTACACATGGACCACACAGACACGTTAACTGGTTACACATGGACCACACAGACACGTTAACTGGTTACACATGGACCACACAGACACGTTAACTGGTTACACATGGACCACACAGACACGTTAACTGGTTACACATGGACCACACAGACACGTTAACTGGTTACACATGGACCACACAGACACGTTAACTGGTTACACATGGACCACACAGACACGTTAACTGGTTACACATGGACACAGACACGTTAACTGGTTACACATGGACCACACAGACACGTTAACTGGTTACACATGGACACAGACACGTTAACTGGTTACACATGGACCACACAGACACGTTAACTTGTTACACATATCACAGACACGTTAACTGGTTACACATGGACACAGACATTAACTGCTACATGGACCACACAGACACATTAACTGGTTACATGGACCACACAGACACGTTAACTGGTTACACATGGACCACACAGACACGTTAACTGGTTACACATGGACCACACAGACACGTTAACTGGTTACACATGGACACAGACACAGGTTACACATGGACACAGACACGTTAACTGGTTACACATGGACACACAGACACGTTGGTTACATGGACCACAGACACGTTAACTGGTTACACATGGACCACACAGACACGTTAACTGGTTACACATGGACACATGGACACAGACACATTAACTGGTTACACATGCACCACACAGACAATATGGATGGTAATTGAAATAGGAAGATAGTGTTAGGTTTGGCTTTTTAAGCCAATAGAGGCTGACCGGGTTGGGATAAAGTCAATGTTGCATTGATTAGATAGTAGCTTGTGAGATGTGTTCATGACCCTTTGCAGTGGAAGATGTGGAAATTGCCAGGTACTTTCAGATTGGTCATAGGTCGCCTGCGAGCTACTGGAAGGAAACCCCTGGCATTAACACACACACACACACACACACACACACACACACACACACACACACACACACACACACACACACACACACACACACACACACACACACACACACACAGCAGTAAAGCCATTGGAACAACAGCACTACCCAGCACTTCAAAAGCAAAAATGATTTCATGTTCAGTAAACCTGTAAAACAAGGTCTGAGTTGTAGTTACAGACAGCACTAACGTCTCTAGCACATGTGTTTGCCCAAAACAAAATGGATTTGAGCATGTTCAGCACCATTACCCACAAAGCATGGGGCAACCAACAAGGCATGAGCACCATTACCCCTAAAGCATAGTTTAGAAAGCATGGGGGCACCCTAAAGCATGGGGCAGCACCATAACCCTAAAGCATGGGGGCCTCTAACCAAAAGCATGGGGCAGCACCATTTGCCCATAAAGACACCAGTACCCTGAGGACTCCATTACCTAAAGCATGGGGCAGCACCATTTAAAGCATGGGGGGCAGCACCGTACCCTAAAGCATGGGCAGCACCATTACCCTAAAGCATGGGGGCAGCACCATTACCCTAAAGCATGGGGCAGCACCATTACCCTAAAGCATGGGGCAGCACCATTGGCCTAAAGCATGGGGCAGCACCATTACCACAAGCATGGGGCAGCACCATTACCTAAGGAAGTTTGAGCATGGGGCAGCACCAGTCGACTGGGTGGGACTTCCTATGGGTTAGGAAAGATCACGATTCCATCCAGGTCACACCAGCCAATGAATTATACTCGTGAGGAAACATTCCATAACTCAGGGGCAGTAAATCACCATCCTTTAAACCTGTTCAGACAACACCCTCAGGGGGCAGTAAATCACCAACCTGGTCTATAAACCTGTTCAGACAACACCCTCCAGGGGGCAGTAAATCACCATCCTTTAAACCTGTTCCAGACAACACACTCCAGGGCAGTAAATCACCAACCTGGTCTTTAAACCTGTTCAAAACACACTCCAGGGGGCAGTAAAAATGCCAACCTGGTCTTTAGTTCAGACAACACCCTCCAGGGGGCAGTAAATCACCAACCTGGTCTTTAAACCTGTTCAGACAACACCCTCCAGGGGACAGTAAATCACCAACCTGGTCTTTAAACCTGTTCAGACAACACCCTCCAGGGGGCAGTAAATCACCAACCTGGTCTTTAAACCTGTTCAGGACAACACCCTCCAGGTGGCAGTAAATCACCAACCTGGTCTTTAAACCTGTTCAGACAACACCCTCCAGGGGGCAGTACGCACATTTTCAGTTTGTTTACCAACTCATAGAAATACTAAAAGAACAAAAAGTGACTACTTCAAATGGAGTTGACCTCAATGGCCCTGCCTGTGCTCTAACAGACACCATAATGGGACAGATACAAAGAAGAGTGCTCTAGCATTCTCTATGGCGTCTCCTCTTCAGCCTAAAATGAAGATGTGTTTTCATTATCAAAGTCTATTAGAGTTGCGTAGATGGAGAGAAAGTGTGTGTTTTTCATTAACACAGGATTCTTGTAATAAAGTGGGTCTTTTTGTTTTCTTGTTTTTGTTTTTTTATTAGACGTGTGCCCCTTAAGTTGAGAATGTAGGGGCACACAAAGACATTTAGGGCACACAAAGAAATGTAGGGGCACTAAAAGACATGAGCACACACAAAGAATGTAAGGGCACACATAGAAATGTAGGGGCACACAAAGAAATTTAGGGGCACACAAAGAAATTTAGGGGCACAAAGAAATTTAGGGGCACACAAAGAAATTTAGGGTCACACAAAGAAATTTAGGGGCACACAAAGACATGTAGAGCACAATGAAAACTATGATGTAGAATGTTTAACATTTCTCCAGGTCAGCAAGTTGCTCCTAAATTAAAAAACAAATGAAATAAAAAAAAATAATAAAAAATATTTAGGTTGATATGCAGAGTAAAAATGGGGCACTGTAGAGCCCTGAGACACGTCCTCATTTCGATTTGATTTGACAGACCTTCGACCAGAGTTGGCGTAGTGGAGGAGGGAGGTCAGAAACACAACACACAGATTCAGTCAACCTGCCTAATGCTTTGTCATCAACTTAAGAACTATATATATATATATATATTTTTTTAAATACACACCACGTGCAACCTAGCAGCCATGTTAAGTTACGCATGGTATTTACAATGACTACTAGACCCATTTCATTCAGCAAGTCAGACAAAGTGACAAAACATTAGGTGGCATTGCTTGAATCTATAGTACACACACACACACACACACACACACACACACACACACACACACACACACACACACACACACACACACACACAGTTGTCTTTCTCACCCTGGTGATTGTGAAACTCCCTACCTTCTCATCTAAGCTCCACTGTAGCTTAGCAACCTGGACACAGATGGAGGAGGGAGAAATAAAGAGACAGACAGAACAAAAAGACAATGTGTAACTGAATCACGACAGGATGCAAGAAAAGGAAACCAAACAATAGGCCTTGATGGTGAGGAAGTCAGTAAACTGGTCCCAGATCTGTTAGTTCTCTTGATGAGCTACAGAATATAGTGATGTGAGGAAGTCAGTAAACTGGTCCCAGATCTGTTAGTTCTCTTGATGAGCTACAGAATATAGTGATGTGAGGAAGTCAGTAAACTGGTCCCAGATCTGTTAGTTCTCTTGATGAGCTACAGAATATAGTGATGTGAGGAAGTCAGTAAACTGGTCCCAATCTGTTAGTTCTCTTGATGAGCTACAGAATATAGTGATGTGAGGAAGTCAATAAACTGGTCCCAGATCTGTTAGTTCTCTTGATGAGCTACAGAATATAGTGATGTGAGGAAGTCAGTAAACTGGTCCCAGATCTGTTAGTTCTCTTGCTTACTCTATAGATGTCATTGTCTCATGGAGTTGGAGTGATAACCCAAACAGACTGGAACTCAAGCTAGGAAATCAACGTTTTAAACAATGATATATATACACACACACATACACACTCACCCTGGATTGCTGATGCTAGCATCTCCCCGCGTCACGCCACAGACCGGCCCTCCCCGCGTCACGCCACAGACCGGCCCTCCCCGCGTCACGCCACAGACCGGCCCTCCCCGCGTCACGCCACAGACCGGCCCTCCCCGCGTCACGCCACAGACCGGCCCTCCCCGCGTCACGCCACAGACCGGCCCTCCCCGCGTCACGCCACAGACCGGCCCTCCCCGCGTCACGCCACAGACCGGCCCTCCCCGCGTCACGCCACAGACCGGCCCTCCCCGCGTCACGCCACAGACCGGCTCTTCCCCGCGTCACGCCTCAGACCGGCCCTCCCCGCGTCACGCCACAGACCGGCCCTCCCCGCGTCACGCCACAGACCGGCCCTCCCCGCGTCACGCTACAGACCGGCCCTCCCCGCGTCACGCCACAGACCGGCCCTCCCCGCGTCACGCCACAGACCGGCCCTCCCGCGTCACGCCACAGACCCGGCCCTCCCCGCGTCACGCCCACAGACCCGGCCCTCCCCGCGTCACGCCACAGACCGCCTCCCCGCGTCACGCCACAGACCGCCCTCCCGCGTCACGCCACAGACCGGCCCTCCCCGCGTCACGCCACAGACCGGCCCTCCCCGCGTCACGCCACAGACCGGCCCTCCCCGCGTCACGCCACAGACCGGCCCTCCCCGCGTCACGCCACAGACCGGCCCTCCCCGCGTCACGCCACAGACCGGCCCTCCCCGCGTCACGCCACAGACCGGCCCTCCCCGCGTCACGCCACAGACCGGCCCTCCCCGCGTCACGCCACAGACCGGCTCTTCCCCGCGTCACGCCACAGACCGGTCCTCCCCGCGTCACGCCTCAGACCGGCCCTCCCCGCGTCACGCCACAGACCGGCCCTCCCCGCGTCACGCCACAGACCGGCCCTCCCCGCGTCACGCCACAGACCGGCCCTCCCCGCGTCACGCCACAGACCGGCCCTCCCCGCGTCACGCCACAGACCGGCCCTCCCCGCGTCACGCCTCAGACCGGCCCTCCCCGCCTCAGACCGGCCCTCCCCGCCTCAGACCGGCCCTCCCCGCCTCAGACCGGCCCTCCCCGCCTCAGACCGGCCCTCCCCGCCTCAGACCGGCCCTCCCCGTCAGACCGGCCCTCCCCGCCTCAGACCGGCCCTCCCCGCCTCAGACCGGCCCTCCCCGCCTCAGACCGGCCCTCCCCGCGTCACGCCACAGACCGGCCCTCCCCGCGTCACGCCACAGACCGGCTCTTCCCCGCGTCATGCCACAGACCGGCTCTTCCCCGCGTCACGCCATAAACGGTGCAACATTAGGCATCAGATTACAGTAGAGACCCATTCCAGAACAGCCACCCCGCTGACATGCTCACCAGACAGACGACTGGAAGGACGACAGTAAGATCATAGAAACCACAAAAATCGCTCACACGCGAACATCTCAAAATATATATTTTTTTACATGACAAAAGGTATTCCAACACAGACATTGTTTCAAATGCACATTCTTAACAGGGTTAATATAACCTGGACCAGCAGCCAGGACCAGCAGCCAGGACCAGCAGCCTGGACCAGCAGCCTGGACCAGCAGCCAGGACCAGCAGCCAGGACCAGCAGCCTGGACCAGCAGCCAGGACCAGCAGCCAGGACCAGCAGCCAGGACCAGCAGCCAGGACCAGCAGCCAGGACCAGCAGCCTGGACCAGCAGCCTGGACCAGCAGCCTGGACCAGCAGCCAGGACCAGCAGCCTGGACCAGCAGCCAGGACCAGCAGCCAGGACCAGCAGCCTGGACCAGCAGCCTGGACCAGCATCCTGGACCAGCCCAGTAATAACAGAGACCAACTGGAGTAGGTTAACGCTCCAAGGACAAAGTTACAGCAGTTTTCGGGAAGAAAAAAAAGAAAGAAAAAAATGGCCTTGTTGCTATGACAACGTCTGTTAATATTCAGCTATGAACAATAAATAACCCTGACTCTTTGACCCCTGGTGAAAAACACATCCTCCTTCAATACACTGCGTCCAATTGGGACGAAATGGGATGCAGCTTCACTGTAGTCCTACAGTCCGTCTGTGTGTCTGCGTGTCTGGAGGGTTTCACTGTAGTCCTACAGTCCGTCTGTGTGTCTGCGTGTCTGGAGGGTTTCACTGTAGTCCTACAGTCCGTCTGCGTGTCTGCGTGTCTGGAGGGTTTCACTGTAGTCCTACAGTCCGTCTGTGTGTCTGCGTGTCTGGAGGGTTTCACTGTAGTCCTACAGTCCGTCTGTGTGTCTGCGTGTCTGGAGGGTTTCACTGTAGTCCTACAGTCCGTCTGTGTGTCTGCGTGTCTGGAGGGTTTCACTGTAGTCCTACAGTCCGTCTGTGTGTCTGCGTGTCTGGAGGGTTTCACTGTAGTCCTACAGTCCGTCTGTGTGTCTGCGTGTCTGGAGGGTTTCACTGTAGTCCTACAGTCCGTCTGTGTGTCTGCGTGTCTGGAGGGTTTCACTGAAGGACAGGCTAACAAAGAATTACTCTTTCAGTCCAGATCGTGAGGTTGTCTCTGTACTGCTGAAACACACAACGGAGCTGTCAATCACCAGCCTGTTAATGGTCTTAAACCTACTCTCTCCCTCTCCATCTACTGAGGTCTCCCCCTCCCCCTGCCTCCCGGATCTGCAGTCCCTGTTAATGGTCTTAAACCTACTCTCTCCCTCTCCATCTACTGCCGTCCCCCCGTCCCCCCGCCTCCCGGATCTGCAGTCCCTGTTAATGGTCTTAAACCTACTCTCTCCCTCTCCATCTACTGCCGTCCCCCCGTCCCCCGCCTCCCGGATCTGCAGTCCCTGTTAATGGTCTTAAACCTACTCTCTCCTCTCCATCTACTGCCGTCTCCCCCTCCCCCGCTGCCTCCCGGATCTGCAGTCCCTGTTAACCTGTTAACTATGTTGTGTTTGCTCAACAAGGTGTGCTTTAGGGCTGTTAGAACACACAGAACCGGTTACACACGGACACAACCATCCCACCTCGTTCCACCTCTAGGGCAGCGAGGCTACAGCAGATCTCATGAACAGGTTTACATTCTGCACGGCGAGAAGTTCAATAGTTTACGGCCGTAATGACGTCACACCTAAACGAGTCACTACTAAAAAGAGAATAGAGCCCACGTTTACACATCGCCTACGTCAAGGTTCTGCACTGACAACTCTTTTACACGGAAATCAATGGTTTCTTTGTATTATCAGGGTCGTCAAGTCCAACCTTATTCCTGAATGGCCTCTTATCACCCTTCAATGTGTTAGGCAATACCTCCCGAAGCAAATTTCTCACATACACCCACGGAGACAAAAAAAAAAAAAAACATAGCCTAGCTTGAAGGCCCTTAAAATAGGCACGCCACCTGTTAATAAAACTAGACGTTCCCATGGATACCGTGGAAGTGCAACAGGTGACAGAGCAGGGAACGTTCAGTCGGACACAGGGGCTGCTCTATCAACCCAACTGAACTGAGAGAAAACTTTTACACTTTACTACGAGACTCGGTCGTACACTTTTGTGTGCTCCTAATAAAATGGACACGATGATAACGCGTTTTGTAACGTTACAGACTTATTCTAAAATGGTGTAGATAAATTAAAACGCCTCAATCTACACACCCATATTGACAAAGCAAAAACTGGTTAGAAATTAGTGTTTGTGTAAAAAAAGTTATTTACATCAGTATTCAGACCCTTTGCAATGAGACTTGAATTTGAGCTCAGGTGCATCCTGTTTCCATTGATCATCCTTGAGATATTTCTACAACTTGATGGGAGTCCACCTGTGGTATATTTAATAGACTGGACATGATTTGGAAACGCACACACCTGTCTATATAAGGTCCCACAGTTGACAGTGCATGTCAGAGCAAAAACCAAGCCTTGAGGTTGAAGGAACTGTCCATAGAGCTCCGTGACAGGATTGTGTAAAAAAAATAAAAAAAATAATGTTTTGTCATTTTATGGGGCATTGTGATGTCATTATGGTGTATTGTGATGTCATTATTGGGCATTGTGATGTCATTATGGTGTATTGTGATGTCATTATGGTGTATTGTGATGTCATTATTGGGTATTGTGTGTACATTGATGAGGGAAAAAAATAAAGATGTAATCCATTTTAGAATAAGTCTAACGTAACAAAATGTGTAAAAAGTCAAGGGGGTACGAGACTGTCACCCGCATCACGTCTATCCTGTGCTGCTTGACAATGACGGCAAAGGAATAATAGGCAAGAGTACAGACAGATCTGGGACCAGTCTACAGCACTCCTGTGGTAGGACAGAAAGAGCTGGTAAATCAGCTGGGGGTCAATGGTTATGGAAGGGGTGTGTGTGACTCACTTGTTCAAGGCTGTCATCCTCCGCCAGCGTCCTCGTGTCTCCGTTACGGTTGATAGGGATCTCCATAGTGGCCGCTTTACTCAGCATACTATCTGTCGAGAGAGAGAGAGACAGAGAGAGAGACAGAGAGGACAGAGGACACAGAGAGAGACAGGACAGAGAGAGACAGGACAGAGGACACAGCGAGAGAGAGGACACAGAGAGACAGGGCACAGAGAGACAGAGAGAGAGACAGAGAGAGAGAGGACAGAGGACACAGAGAGAGACAGAACAGAGAGAGACAGGACAGAGGACACAGCGAGAGAGAGGACACAGAGAGACAGGGCACAGAGAGACAGAGAGAGAGACAGAGAGAGAGAGGACAGAGGACACAGAGAGAGACAGAACAGAGAGAGACAGGACAGAGGACACAGAGAGAGACAGGACAGAGCGAGACAGGACAGAGAGAGACAGGACAGAGAGAGACAGGACACAGAGAGACAGGACACAGAGAGACAGGACAGGACAGAGAGAGACAGGACAGAGAGAGACAGGACAGAGAGAGACAGGACAGAGAGAGACAGGACAGAGAGAGACAGGACACAGAGAGACAGGACACAGAGAGACAGGACACAGAGAGACAGGACACAGAGAGACAGGGCACAGAGAGACAGGGCACAGAGAGACAGGGCACAGAGAGACAGGGCACAGAGAGACAGGGCACAGAGAGACAGGGCACAGAGAGACAGGGCACAGAGAGACAGGACACAGAGAGACAGGACACAGAGAGACAGGACACAGAGAGACAGGACACAGAGAGGCAGGACACAGAGAGGCAGGACACAGAGAGGCAGGACACAGAGAGACAGGACACAGAGAGACAGGACAGAGAGAGACAGGACACAGAGACAGGACACAGAGACAGGACACAGAGACAGGACACAGAGACAGGACACAGAGACAGGACACAGAGACAGGACACAGAGACAGGACACAGAGACAGGACACAGAGACAGGACACAGAGACAGGACACAGAGACAGGACACAGAGAGACAGAACAGAGAGAGACAGAACAGACAGAACAGAGAGAGAGACAGAACAGAGAGAGACAGAACAGAGAGAGACAGAACAGAGACAGAGAGAGAGAGAGACAGAACAGACAGAGAGAGAGAGAGAGAGAGACAAAGAGAGAGAAAACATGTAATTAGTCCAATCCAGAACACAATAACCACAGGCTGATTATGATGCTGTAAGGCCAGAGATGAGAACATGTGTTTCAATAGACATGTGTTTTTCCAAAGAGAACGTCTCACTCTCAGCACATGAAACAAAGCGTTGTCATGGTGGGTATGTATATATAATAAAGGCAAGTGATAATGAGACCGGCTGTTCAAGTGGCCAATCATTCATTCAGCTCTATTGGGATACATTAAAAAAGGGTCTGTTAACGCTGCACACACACACACACACACACACACACACACACACACACACACACACACACACACACACACACACACACACACACACACACACACACACACACACACACACACACACACACACACACACACACACACACAAGGGTTTCTATTAGCTGGTAATCGCCAGCTATTGGCTCTAAAAAAAATGTGAAAACAGTTCAAGCTGATGCATCAAATTGTTGCAGACCAAATTGACTGGGAGAAAAACAACGGTAGTCAGGAGAGACAGGTAGTCAGGAGAGACAGGTAGTCAGGAAGACAGGAGAGACAGGCAGGTAGTCAGGTAGTCAGGAGAGACAGGTAGTCAGGAGAGACAGGTAGTCAGGAGAGACAGGTAGTCAGGAGAGACAGGTAGTCAGGAGAGACAGGAGAGACAGGTAGTCAGGAGAGACAGGTAGTCAGGAGAGACAGGAGAGACAGGTAGTCAGGAGAGACAGGTAGTCAGGAGAGACAGGTAGTCAGGAGAGACAGGTAGTCAGGAGAGACAGGTAGTCAGGAGAGACAGGAAGGTAGTCAGGTAGTCAGGAGAGACAGGTAGTCAGGAGAGACAGGTAGTCAGGAGAGACAGGTAGTCAGGAGAGACAGGTAGTCAGGAGAGACAGGTAGTCAGGAGAGACAGGAGAGACAGGTAGTCAGGAGAGACAGGTAGTCAGGAGAGACAGGAGAGACAGGTAGTCAGGAGAGACAGGTAGTCAGGAGAGACAGGTAGTCAGGAGAGACAGGTAGTCAGGAGAGACAGGAGACAGGCAGGTAGTCAGGTAGTCAGGAGAGACAGGTAGTCAGGAGAGACAGGTAGTCAGGTAGTCAGGAGAGACAGGTAGTCAGGAGAGACAGGTAGTCAGGAGAGACAGGAGAGACAGGCAGGTAGTCAGGTAGTCAGGAGAGACAGGTAGTCAGGAGAGACAGGTAGTCAGGAGAGACAGGAGAGACAGGTAGTCAGGTAGTCAGGAGAGACAGGTAGTCAGGTAGTCAGGAGAGACAGGTAGTCAGGAGAGACAGGTAGTCAGGAGAGACAGGAGAGACAGGTAGTCAGGAGAGACAGGTAGTCAGGAGAGACAGGTAGTCAGGAGAGACAGGCGAGACAGGTAGTCAGGCGAGACAGGTAGTCAGGCGAGACAGGTAGTCAGGCGAGACAGGAGAGACAGGCGAGACAGGAGAGACAGGAGAGACAGGTAGTCAGGAGAGACAGGAGTGACAGGACCACCCATACGTAGAATGTATGCACACATGACTGTAAGTTGCTTTGGATAAAAGCGTCCGCTAAATGGCATATATTATTATATTATTATTAGGTAGTCAGGAGAGACAGGAGAGACAGGTAGTCAGGAGAGACAGGAGAGACAGGTAGTCAGGAGAGACAGGAGTGACAGGTAGTCAGGAGAGACAGGTAGTCAGGAGAGACAGGTAGTCAGGAGAGACAGGAGAGACAGGTAGCCAGGAGAGACAGGAGAGACAGGAGAGACAGGTAGTCAGGAGAGACAGGAGAGACAGGTAGTCAGGAGAGACAGGAGTGACAGGTAGTCAGGAGAGACAGGTAGTCAGGAGAGACAGGTAGTCAGGAGAGACAGGAGAGACAGGTAGTCAGGAGAGACAGGAGTGACAGGTAGTCAGGAGAGACAGATAGTCAGGAGAGACAGGTAGTCAGGAGAGACAGGTAGTCAGGAGAGACAGGAGTGACAGGTAGTCAGGAGAGACAGATAGTCAGGAGAGACAGGTAGTCAGGAGACAGAGGAGAGACAGGTAGTCAGGAGAGACAGGATGTCAGGCTGTCAGCCTACCCACCACTTTACAATGTGAGTACCAGGGGGCCCCTGGTATCATTACAGGTAGACTACTGAGGCTACATTGTGAGCATTTTTCAAAAACCATACTTCATTGTTATCAAACCTGAAATGTTTTTTTTAAACTTCATATTATGGTATGTCTTGAAAATCTGAAGGCAATTTATGTTATGAAAGATGTAGGCAATGCTCTAGTTTCCAGTTTGGGGAAGCATAACATTACAAGTTATCCTAATATTCCTACCACTCTTTGTATCAGTTCTGACTTTCCATATGGGCATTTGTCTATGAACAGTTTAATTTCAATAATAATTAATGAATTATTTTAGGTTTCTCAAATCATTGTCAAAGTGGTTCATCATAAAAATCTGAATACATTTTTTTTTTTTTTAATGTCAAAGTTCAAATGTAACTAAATGCGAGAGCACCAGCCATTTGGACACAGATATATATAATATATAATATATATATGCCATTTAGCAGACGCTTTTATCCAAAGCGACTTACAGTCATGCGTGCATACATTCTACGTATGGGTGGTCCCGGGGATCGAACCCACTACCCTGGCGTTACAAGCTCCATGCTCTACCAACTGAGCTACAAAGGGACCACCGCGATCATTAAACGGCTAAAGTGGCTAAATGAGAACTCAGAGATGCCCATATGCAGCCGTGGGCCAATAAGTTATAAACAAGTTGACAACTTCATAACTTAATAATAACTTGTTTATAACTTAAAAACTTCATAAAATAATAATAACTTAACTTTTTTTTTATTGTCAACTAATTAAAATACAAAGCAGACTAATAAAATAACTGGAAAATATCCTGATGAATTCTGGTTCTTTCAAATAACGTTTGTCTCTCTGCTCCGCCCGTCTGCCTCTCTTTCTAGTCGTCTATTTTTGACTTGAGCTTCTTCACTAGTGAAGTGCAATATTGTATCAAATCAATCAACTAGATCCATGAAGACGCCTGTAGAGAAAAACCAGAGTTTCCTGCTCCAGTGAGCTTTGCCACAGACAGCTGGGTTTTTGGTTGGTTTTTTTTTTTGCAAAGGGGAAGAGTATTTTATGATGCTTTCCACTGGATATATATATGTGATCATCAGATTATATTTTTTGTCTTTTCACATCGAGGCTTGGTGATTATCGAGGGGGAGATTGTTGGAAAGATTTATTTTCTAAATAGACCTACTGGGAACTTATTAGGCCATCATTCACAATGGATGTAAAAAAAATAAAAATAAAATAAATAAACATATTTTAATTTAACTTTGTTGACTTACTGTGTGAGGTAAAGAAAGAACAAACAATGACAGAAGTTTAGCTTATTACAATCAGATATCAAAGCATCCCCAAAACGGGCACGTTCCTGCTTTTGTGCGCAGCAGGCCAGGTAGGCTACTTCTACGAGTGCTCAGACTCGTGCTCTCTCTCTCAACATTAACAAGACAGAAACCAGACCCCTGCTTGTTCCTCACACAGAGCACTACAAACAAGACAGAAACCAGACCCCTGCTTGTTCCTCACACAGAGCACTACAAACAAGACAGAAACCAGACCCCTGCTTGTTCCTCACACAGAGCACTAGAAACAAGACAGAAACCAGAACCATGCTTGTTTCTCACACAGAGCACTAGAAACAAGACAGAAACCAGACCCATGCTTGTTCCTCACACAGAGCACTAGAAACAAGACAGAAACCAGACCCATGCTTGTTCCTCACACAGAGCACTAGAAACAACAAGACAGAAACCAGACCCATGCTTGTTTCTCACACAGAGCACTAGAAACAACAAGACAGAAACCAGACCCATGCTTGTTCCTCACACAGAGCACTAGAAACAACAAGACAGAAACCAGACCCATGCTTGTTCCTCACACAGAGCACTAGAAACAACAAGACAGAAACCAGACCCATGCTTGTTTCTCACACAGAGCACTAGAAACAACAAGACAGAAACCAGACCCATGCTTGTTCCTCACACAGAGCACTAGAAACAACAAGACAGAAACCAGACCCATGCTTGTTCCTCACACAGAGCACTAGAAACAACAAGACAGAAACCAGACCCATGCTTGTTCCTCACACAGAGCACTAGAAACAACAAGACAGAAACCAGACCCATGCTTGTTCCTCACACAGAGCACTAGAAACAACAAGACAGAAACCAGACCCATGCTTGTTCCTCACACAGAGCACTACAAACAACAAGACAGAAACCAGACCCATGCTTGTTCCTCACACAGAGCACTAGAAACAACAAGACAGAAACCAGACCCATGCTTGTTTCTCACACAGAGCACTAGAAACAACAAGACAGAAACCAGACCCATGCTTGTTCCTCACACAGAGCACTAGAAACAACAAGACAGAAACCAGACCCATGCTTGTTCCTCACACAGAGCACTAGAAACAACAAGACAGAAACCAGACCCCTGCTTGTTCCTCACACAGAGCACTACAAACAACAAGACAGAAACCAGACCCATGCTTGTTCCTCACACAGAGCACTAGAAACAACAAGACAGAAACCAGACCCATGCTTGTTCCTCACACAGAGCACTACAAACAACAAGACAGAAACCAGACCCATGCTTGTTCCTCACACAGAGCACTAGAAACAAGACAGAAACCAGACCCATACTTGTTCCTCACACAGAGCACTAGAAACAACAAGACAGAAACCAGACCCCTGCTTGTTCCTCACACAGAGCACTACAAACAACAAGACAATGGGGGAACAAAAATTTAATTTAAAAAAAGAAAAAAAGAAAAATGGACAACTCATTAATTGAAATAAATGAAATAAACCCAGGCTTTTTTCCCCCTCACAAGTGTATTAGGTTGTGAACTCTACAAACAGTATTTCCTCTCCGAGAATGAGAACTAGTAAATGACTGTAGGTCTAATTAGTAGTACAAAATGTATGTAACCGAATGACGGAGATGAACGGTACATTTACTACTGGTGACATATGTACATGGGGAACTGATTAAAAAAAGTCAAACAAGTCACATGAAACAATGAATGTGGAAGAATTGGCTGAGCCCACGCACTCTGGAGAGAGACGCGACTACAGCCTATATCTTCGCCACACACACCCCCCTCCCCTTCGTTCAACATTTTAAATAATGATTCTCCAGACACGTCGTCTTCACATATTGTAGATGTTTTTCCACTGGACAGCCACAAGTCAATAAATCAACAGGGCCTTTGGCCACCGCTCACGAAATACTTCCTTCCTCTTTCTCCTGTTCTATTGGTTTTTCAGATCAACTTCCTGTTCTATTGGTTTTTCAGATCAACTTCCTTCCTCTTTCTCCTGTTCTATTGGTTTTCAGATCAACTTCCTTCCTCTTTCTCCTGTTCTATTGGTTTTCAGATCAACTTCCTTCCTCTTTCTCCTGTTCTATTGGTTTTCAGATCAACTTCCTTCCTCTTTCTCCTGTTCTATTGGTTTACAGATCAACTTCCTTCCTCTTTCTCCTGTTCTATTGGTTTACAGATCAACTTCCTTCCTCTTTCTCCTGTTCTATTGGTTTTCAGATCAACTTCCTTCCTCTTTCTCCTGTTCTATTGGTTTTCAGATCAACTTCCTTCCTCTTTCTCCTGTTCTATTGGTTTACAGATCAACTTCCTTCTTCCGTTGTCCAGAAGACAAAATGGACAAGTCATATTAGCAACCCTTCCTAGTCGTTGAAACTTTAGATTCACCCGTTTCTAAAAAGAGTCGTGCGTCGTCGCCCCCCCATCTCTGTCATATACGCTGGCATTAGGGTGTTCATTTCCCTTTTCTCCCCACAAATAACAGTTTGGTAAATGTTTGAAAATGAAGTGTTAAAAAGCTGTTTTATTACGGGAGTTGAATGTCTCTAACGTGACGTCTGTCATTCTGAACAGTGTAGGTGGACAACCCCTAATGGGTCACACACACCCCAAGGTGTCTGGTAAATCAAAACATTAAATTTAAATCTTCCCGGTCACTTTGTCCGGTGCCACATTTTCCGAACAGAAACCCTGACCCACACACACACACACACACACCACTCAGCAGATGTAGACACACACCACTCAGCACACACACACACACACACCACTCAGCAGACACACACACACACACACCACTCAGCAGACACACCACTCAGCAGATGTAGACACACACCACTCAGCACACACACACACACACCACTCAGCAGACACACCACTCAGCACACACACACACACACCACTCAGCACACACACACACACCACTCAGCACACACACACACACACACAACTCACCACATTTAATTAGTCTACTGAGAACTAACATACACATAACTCAGCGAACACTAATTAATTCTCTATTACTGAACGCTGCTGAGATTAAGTGGTATGTAGACCACAATGGAGAGGAGTGTGTGTGTGTGTGTGTGTGTGTGTGTGTGTGTGTGTGTGTGTGTGTGTGTGTGTGTGTGTGTGTTCTCTCTCTCAGGTTAGTAAGGGTGAGGAGGTTAGAGGACTAACTGAAGGTTTATCAGGGTGGTCGTGACATTTTGTCAGCCGGTGATTTGACAATTCAAAATGACTGCCGGTCTCACTGTAGTTGACCGTGATTTAACATAAAGACAATTAACATCTCCTGGCTTCTACACATCGTCTTCAATCCACCGATGCTGAACTTTGGAACATCTACATATTAAAAAGACTAATAAATCCATGTAATATAACCTACATCTTCACAATGAATCCATTATTTATTTTAGACAGGTCCTAAAGAAACATGACATGAAGAAAATGTAGTCTATTTCAGAAGAACAGAATAGGATGCTCTTGAGTTGTCCTGATCTGCCTATGCCATATGGCTGTGGGCTGTACCTGTGCCGAATACAACAGGTATTACATTGAAAGGAATACCTAGGATAGGATAAGTAATCCCTCTCACCCCCCTAAGTTTTAGATGCACTATTGTAAAGTGACTGTTCCACTAGATGTCATAAGGTGAATGCACCAATTTGTAAGTCGCTCTGGATAAGAGCGTCTGCTAAATGACTTAAATGTAAAATGTAAAATGTAAATGAAATGCTTACTTACGAGCCCTTAAACAACAATGCTTTAAGGAGTTCAGAAAAATAAGTGTTTAGTAAAAAAAAATGTAAAAAGTAACAAATAATTAAAACTGCAGCTGTAAAATAACAAGAGGGGCTTTATACAGGGTATTACGGTACAGAGTCAATGTGGAGGCTATATACGGGGTATTACGGTACAGAGTCAATGTGGAGGCTATATACGGGGTATTACGGTACAGAGTCAATGTGGAGGCTATATACGGGGTATTACGATACAGAGTCAATGTGGAGGCTTTATACAGGGTATTACGGTACAGAGTCAATGTGGAGGCTTTATACAGGGTATTACGGTACAGAGTCAATGTGGAAGCTATATACAGGGTATTACGGTACAGAGTCAATGTGGAGGCTATATACAGGGTATTACGGTACAGAGTCAATGTGGAGGCTTTATACAGGGTATTACGGTACAGAGTCAATGTGGAAGCTATATACAGGGTATTACGGTACAGAGTCAATGTGGAGGCTATATACAGGGTATTGCGATACAGAGTCAATGTGGAGGCTTTATACAGGGTATTACGATACAGAGTCAATATGGAGGCTATATACAGGGTATTACGGTACAGAGTCAATGTGGAACCTATATACAGGGTATTACAGTACAGAGTCAATGTGGAGGCTATATACAGGGTACGGTACAAGAGTCAATGTGGAGAATATACAGGTGTACCAGTACAGAGTCAATGTAAGAGCTATATACAGGGGTACCCAGTACAGAGTCAATGTGGAACATATACAGGGTGTTACGGTACAGAGTCAATGTGGAGGCCTGTACAGGGTGTTACGGTACAGAGTCAATGTGGAGGCTATATACAGGGTGTTACGGTACAGAGTCAATGTGGAGGCTATATACAGGGTGTTACGGTACAGAGTCAACGTGGAGGCTATATACAGGGTATTACGGTACAGAGTCAACGTGGAGGCTATATACAGGGTGTTACGGTACAGAGTCAACGTGGAGGCTATATACAGGGTGTTACGGTACAGAGTCAACGTGGAGGCTATATACAGGGTATTACGGTACAGAGTCAATGTGGAGGCTATATACAGGGTGTTACGGTACAGAGTCAATGTGGAGGCTATATACAGGGTATTACGGTACAGAGTCAATGTGGAGGCTATATACAGGGTATTACGGTACAGAGTCAATGTGGAGGCTATATACAGGTGTACCGGTACAGAGTCAATGTGGAGGCTATATACAGAGGGTACCAGTACAGAGTCAATGTGGAGGCTATATACAGGGGGGTACCAGTACAGAGTCAATGTGGAGG
>NW_025750662.1:0-18225 GCF_021184085.1 Oncorhynchus gorbuscha | reverse complement strand
TGGAGTTTTCTTGACCAGTTGACCTAAACAATAAAAACTACTCCATTCTCCAACAGTACATACCTGAACTCCAGCGTATCCTTTGGGAGCCAGGAACCTCTCACACTCAGCCGCGATGTCGTTCCACTTCCACTCAAACAGGTGGACGATGGCCTGCCTGCCGTGCTTGGCATGGGGGTTGTTGAAAGCCTGGCTCAGCCCCAGCAGGGCCAACAGAACTAGATACCTCATCATGTCTATCCCTGGTCGAGATATAAAAAAAAGAATCAGACGACAAACTGGAGAGTTGACACCAGGTATATATACAGAGTGTAGACGTCTGACCATTCACGCTATGGCCAATGATAGGGCATATTATGTTTCTGTAAAGATTCCACATGTCTTTATCTACAATGTCAAGGGCAGTGTAAAAGCAGGTGTGTGGTGTCAAGTCTTACTCACGATTGAAGTAACCTACAGAGTTTTCTTTCCACAAATAGAAGAGTGAAAAATACCCCTGGCATACGGAGATCTACTTTACCTGAATTACATTCTAAGAAAAAAGGGTTCTTTGCTGAGGGATAGGGTTCTACCAAGAACTGGTTTGATCTGAAGAACACTTTTTGGAAGACAAGGCTTATTTGTAAGGCAAAGGGTTCTACATAGAACCTTTAACATTCTTAGAACTATTTCTGGAAGAAAGGGTTCTTTGATAATTCGTTGGAAGGCAAGAAGGGTTCTACATAGAACCTTTAACATTCTTAGAACTATTTCTGGAAGAAAGGGTTATTTGATAATTTGTTGGAAGGCAATAAGGGTTCTACATAGAACCATATATCATATATTGCAGGGAGATTCTCAGAATTGTTTGTTTCACAGTAATATGTGTGTTTTTGCATGTACATTGATTTGTTTATTAATTTTATGCTACACAAAGAAAAATAACATTGTTTTCTAAACTAATCCAATCTGTTAGTAGTTAGATTTCTTGTACCCATTACTGAGATGGTTGACCCAGTTTAGATGATTGAGCTAGAGGTCAGAAGTCAATCTTTTCTACTCTTGCTGTCATTCTGAACGAAGATTGCAGGTAAATTAACAATTACACTTGTTGGATATCCTAAATTCTGTCTGGATTCCAATAGGATATGCGCGTACTTGCAAGCCAATATAATGTGACTTTCAGGCCTTTGTTGCCTGTAACTCCCACTGTTAGGGTATAACTAGGTTCTCTCAAAGAAAGGCTTAATGATATATGTAATGCTTGTCATAAATAATTAGATTGGGAAAGGCTGGTGGAACGTTCAATGAATACCCCCTCCAAAGATAAAGGATCGTTGATGGTTCTAGGAATAACCTTTCGATGATAACGTGGTTCTTGGTAGAACCATTCTGAATGGTTCTAGGAATAACCTTTAGATGTTAATGTGGTTCTTAGTAGAACCCTTCACAGATGGTTCTAGGAATAACCTTTAGATGTTAACGTGGTTCTTAGTAGAACCCTTCACAGATGGTTCTAGGAATAACCTTTAGATGTTAACGTGGTTCTTAGTAGAACCCTTCACAGATGGTTCTAGGAATAACTAGATGATAACATGGTTCTTAGTAGAACCCTTCATAGATGGTTCTAGGAATAACCTTTAGATGTTAACGTGGTTGTTAGTAGAACCCTTCACAGATGGTTCTGGAATAACCTTTAGATGATAACATGGTTCTTAGTAGAACCCTTCATAGATGGTTCTAGAATAACCTTTTAGATGATAACGTGGCTCTTGGTAGAACCTGTCATGACGTGGGCCTTTCTGGGTGTAGATCATGGCTGCCCCCCCTCTCTCACTCTCTCTCTAAACCAGGTTTAGTACCTCAGGTCATAAATGCAGGTAGAAACTGCCATGCAGTATGGAGGTAGAGAGCCTAGAAAGAACAATGGAAGACCACAAACTCCTAATTAATTAAAGTCCTAATTAAACAGCGTTCCTGCTTTTGGGAATGTGTGAATGGTCTGTGGACGCTAAGGGACAGTTATGATGAGTGTGTTTCATTTGGTGACCTCATGAAGGACAGGAAACACACATAACTATATCTCTTAAAGTGTACATTTCAGCTGTCAGGTTTACATCTAAATATTGTGAAACATATGTGATTAAACCTGAAACTATTTTTGAAAAGATGTAATGTGATGTTAATTAATTCTTGTAGGATAGGGGACACTTACGTCCCACTTGGCCAAAAGCTAGGTAAAATGCAGCGAGGCAAATTAAATTAAAATTATATAAAAATCTAACTTTCATTGAATCACACATGTAAGATACTGAATTAAAGCTACACTCGTTGTGAATCCAGCCAACATGTCAGATTTGAAAAGGCTTTTCTGCGAAAGCATAAGAAGCTATTATAGTAGCATATTTCAACCCTGCAGGCGCTACACAAAACGCAGAAATAAAATATAAAACATGCATTACCTTGACGAGCTTCTTTGTTGGCATTCCAATATGTCCCATAAACATCATAAATGGTCATTTTGTTAGATTAATTTCGTCCATACATATCCAAAATGTCAATTTATTTGGCGCTCTTGATCCAGAAAAAAACAGCTTCCAATTTGCGCAACGTCACTACAAAATATTTCAAAAGTCACCTGTAAACTTTGCAAAAACATTTCAAACTGCTTTTGTAATACAACTTTAGGTGTTTTAAAACATTAATAAACGATCAAATTGAAGACTGGTCTATCGGTTTTCAATACAGGACGACAACAAACCAACACCACTTTTCAAATCTTGCGCAACTCTTAACAGTGTTACCCAATTCCAATATTGCCGTACTTCTTCATTGCACAAAGGAATAACCTCAACCAAATTTCAAAGACTGGTGACATCCAGTGGAAGCTGTAGGAACTGAAAACAAGCTCCTAAGAAAAATCGTTTCCCAGTGACATCTCACTGAAAAGAGAGATACCTCAACAAAAAAAATCTGAACTGTTAGTCCTCAAAGTTTTGCCTGTTACTTAAGTTCTGTTATAACTCACAGACATGATTCAAACAGTTTTAGAAACTTCAGAGTGTTTTATATCCAAATCTATGAATAATATGCATATCTTATATTCTTGGCATGAGTAGCAGGAAGTTGAAATTGGGCACGCTATTTATCCAAAAGTGAAAATGCTGCCCCCTATCATTTAGAGGTTTTAACCTTCTAAATTAAAGTATGGGTTTTTCATATAAAGTTAACCAAATCAATGGTCAAGCCAGCGAGCATAGACATTACGCCGGCTTCATGGAACCTCCCTTTTCTACTGAAATGGATAAAACCCACTGCTGATGAAATTCCCACCAGACCACACAAGCTATGGTTGCAAATTGTTGAATTTCTAAGACCAAAACATGCCGGGTGAAGCTGGTGTGTGCAGTGGTTTAAACTACAACTCTACCAAAGGACAAGACGATACCACGTGGAGCATTGGCAACACGGATGGAAATGGTTCAACTCTGAGACTATCATTCACTACAGAATAAGATCAAATCTTAGATCTATAATTACTAGTCTGCAGCTAGAAATGACATAAGTCTAGAACGAGAATACAGACAACCGCCGAAGCATCTGTCTATGAGAACATTTCTGAATGGAACTTTGAAGTACCCATTCTAACCACCTACAACCACAAAAGACTTAAATGAAAGTTAACCAGAGACTCAGATGAACCCTACCGGACGATCGAGATTCCAACAGAGAAGACAACAACGACATACAGGTGTAAATATATATACATTGCAATTATTCTCTAATGAGCGGCTGTTCATGTGCAAAGGATTAACATTTAAATGTATATAATTATAGACTGTGTCTAGTGTATCCATTTGTCTCTTCCCACTCTTTCCCATTCCTTTTATTTTATTTATTATTATTTATATTATTATTATTATTATTATTATTATTATTTATATTATTATTATTATTATTATTATTTATTATTATTTATATTATTTATATTTATTTTTATTTTTTACCAAGTTGTCATACCAAGCATTTCGCTACACTCGCATTAACATCTGCTAACCATGTGTATGTGACAAATATAATTTGATTTGAAATTTAATTTGATATCGACTTAGTCCACCAGGGACTTTTCTTTGTATCACGAAGCAACCCAATGTACTAATTGTGTGTGGTTTCATGTTTTTCTGTGATTTGATTAGTTAGTAAATAAAAAATTAAGCCAATTTGTATTTCGCTGATTCATAATTTATGTTCGTGCAGATGACCAAGAATTTAACAACGTTTTGGAATGAGACTATCAACGTAATAATAATACATTAATGAGACTAATCGATCAGATATTAAAATATCTGAAGAGTTATATTCGGAAAATTATAACTCTGTAAGACAACATTTTCCATGGTGCCCCGACTTCCTAGTTAATTAAGTTGACCATTATTAGTTTAATCACGTAATAACGTAATCACTTAATAACAATTACACATTGAGAATTGATTTGATAAAATAACAATAAAATAACAACATGTAATGACAGCAAATACACGACAAACCCTTCGCAGACGGTTCTAGGAAGAACCTTTAAATGATAACATGGTTCTTGGATTGAACCCTTCTAGGCAGAACCATATTACAGGGAGTTATTTGAAGAACCCTACATAGAGGGTTCTAGATATAAACCCTCAACAAAAGACAAAATATCGACAATACTACACTGTGTTTCAAGTAGCAAAAAAAACAGTAGTAATTGATGATGGTTGTAAGAGATTTTGTGTGATTTGTATTCATAGCAGGGACACAGATGCCTTTTCTACACTCTTAGAAAAAACTAAAGGGTTCTTCGGCTGTCCCCTTTTAGGTTCTACATGGAACCCAAAATAGTTCTACCCAGAACCAGAACCAAAAAGGGTTCTTCAAAGGGTTCTCTTATGGGGACAGCCAAAGGATACTTTTAGGTTTATAGCACCTAGAGTTAAGGTCATGAAAGCTATGTTAAATATTCTTACAAAAGAAACACTGAGTCATTTCAGCTGCAACCTTACCTTGTGTATAGCTCTGTATCTCTGAACCGAGATATATTGTAATATTTGCTAAATAGCCAGTGAATGGTGCAACAGTTTGTCAGAGCTAGCATTTGTTTTGCCACTATAAATCAATAAGCTGAACTGGATATCTGAAGATGCAACATTTGATCTAGTGGAAGGAACATCTCACTGTCAATATAATACAAAATAAAAAACAACATCTAACATGTACAGCGATTATAAACTACAAGTGTATAGATAAATGTACCTATAGATCATAAGAGATGTTATAGACAGACATGTGTTAATTTTGTGTTCATAGTGTTTGCAGGATGTGTGATTTAAGAATGGCTTGAAATAGTCATCTGTGGTGTGTGTGTGTGTGTGTGTGTGTGTGTGTGTGTGTGTGTGTGTGTGTGTGTGTGTGTGTGTCTGTGTGTGTGTGTGTGTGTGTGTGTGTGTGTGTGTGTGTGTGTGTGTGTGTGTGTGTGTGTGTGTGTGTGTGTGTGTGTGTGTGTGTGTGTGTGTACTGGTTTTCCAACCAACAACACTATACTCGAGATGACATGCCAATTCTGATAGAAATGAGAAATGTCCAGAGCTCAACCCAACAGTGAAGTTCACCATGACTTTGTGTTCATGTTTTAAGTGACATACAACTACAGTAGTTGGTCGTGCTTATATAACCAGGGCTTAGGTTCTCTCTGACTGACCTTGACATGTTTTTTATCAGGTTCAGAGAAATATACAGTAACTGGAGTGTAGCTTTATCAGGAGTATATAAATAGCTTACAGTAAAAACAAATAAAAAAATAAACTTCTCTTTTTGTGTACAATTCATAAAACACCATAAACTAAAATCATAGTATTTTTGTTTGAATATCAAATAAATAGTGTATAAAGATGATTATTTTACCTTTATTTAACTAGGCAAGTCAGTTAAGAAAACAATTCTTAATTTCAATGACAGCCTAGTGGGTTAAACTGCCTTGTTCAGGGATAGAATGACACATTTGGGGGAATTTGGGGATTCGATCTTGCAACCTTTCGGTTACCAGACCAACGCTCTAACCACTAGGCTACGCTGCCGCCCCATGGACAGTACGTGGATAGAATATGTCGTATATCTGTAAAATACGTGGATAGAATATGTAGTATATTTGAACAGGATGGCCTTGACCAGAATACAGTATATACATATGAAGAGGATAAAACAGTATGTAAACATGACTAAAGTGGTTAAAGGTTAGTCACATTGACCTGAAGTTCAGGGTAGGGTACTGGGTGCGGGCCAGTTAGTGGTGTCTGGTTAACAGTCTGATGGCCTTGAGATAGAAACGGTTTTTCAGTCTCTCTGTCCCAGCTTTAATGCACCTGTACCGACCTCACCTTCTGGATGATAGCGGGGTGAACAGGCTGTGGCTCGGGGTGGCTGTTGTCCTTGATGATCTTTATGGCCTTCCTGTGAAATCGGGTGCTGTAGGTGTACCGCAGTTTCTCAATTAGATCGAGGTCTGAGCTTTGACTAGGCCATTCCCAGACTTCTAAATAGTTTCCCCTAAACCACTCGAGTATTGCTTTAGCAGTATGCTTAGGGTCATTGTCCTGCTGGAAGGTCTGACCAGAGTACCTTCTTCCATATGTTTGGGGAGTCTCCCACATGCCTTTTGGCAAACATCTTTGTTTATTTTATTCTGGCCACTCTTCTGTAAAGCCCAGCTCTGTGGAGGGTACAGCTTAAAATGGTCCTATAGACAAATACCTCCGCTGTGGAGCTTTGCAGCTCCTTCAGGGTTATCTTTGGTCTCTTTTTTGCCTCTCTGATTAATGCCCTCTTTGCCTGGTCTGTGAGTTTTGGTCTCGTGGCAGGTTTGTTGTGGTGTCATTTTATTCTTTCTATTTTTTATTAATGGATTTAATGGTGCTCCGTGGGATGTTCAAAGTTTCAGATATTTTTTATAATCCAACCCTGATCTGTACTTCTCCACAACTTTGTCCCTGACCTGTTTGGCGAGCTCCTTGGTCTTCATGGTGCCGCTTGCTTGGTGGTGCCCCTTGCTTAGTGGTGTTGCAGACTCTGGGGCCTTTCAGAACAGGTGTATTTATACTGAGATCATTTGACCGATCATGTGACACTTAGATTACACACAGGTGGACTTTATTTAACTAATTATGTGACTTCTGAAGGTGATTGGTTGCACCAGATCTTGTTGGAGCTTCATAGCAAAGAGAGGTGAATACATATACACGCACCACTTTATCATTATTTTTATCTTTTATCTTTTCAGTTTATCATTTTTATTATTGTTTGAAACAAGTTATTTTTTCATTTCACTTCACCAATTTGGACTATTTTGTAGATGTCCATATATGAAATCAAAATAAAAATCTATTTAAATTACAGGTTGTAATGCAACAAAATAGGAAAAAGCGAGGCACTGTGCAAGGCACTGTACTTCGTGCTACCTTCTGTACATTGAGTCAGAGTAGGATATTTGTTATTTGGCCATTGGTTAGTTGTACTGAAAGGACTTCTGATTGGTCAACCACAGGCTCGGCTGGGGCTATAAATGGCATCCTGTTCCTTTGTTCAGTGTAGAAAGCTGAGGACAAGGGAGACTGAACATATTCCTCCCAGCATAAGATCTTGATTTGTCCTTCTCTAATAAACATATTTTTTCCCCTGATTTGCTTTGGAGTTGTGTTATTGAAGAATAACATCAATTCCTAACAAAGCATTGTTGAAGAGGCTATTTCCTGTCACCTCTCCGGCCTGTAGTCCGTCTCGTCGTTGTCGGTAATCAGGCTTACCACTGTTGTGTCAGTCTGCAAACTTGATGATTGAGATGGAGACGTGCATGGCCACACAGTCATGGAGTGAACAGGGAGTACAGGAGGGGGCTGAGCATGCACCCTTGTGGGGCCCTGTAAGTGAGAATTAGCGTAGTTGAGGTGTGGTTGCCTACCTTCACCTGGGGGCAGCCAGGCAGCCAGGCAGTTAATGATGCAGTTAATGATGCCCTTGGAGGGTACTATGGTGTTAAGGCTGAGCTGCAGTCAATGAACAGCATTCTTACGTAGATATTACTCTTGTCCAAATGGTATAGAAGCAACACAAGCATTAGCAATAGGAACACACACACACACAGGATAACATACGCACTATACATACACATGAATGAGGTACTGTAGATAGGTGGTAGTGGTAGAGTAGGGGCCTGAGGGCACAAGGTGTATTGCGAAATCTGTGAATAAATTGTAATGTTTTTAAAATTGTATTAACTGCCTTAATTTTGCAGGACCTCAGGAAGAGTAGCTGCTGCTTTGGCAGCAGGTAATAGGGATCCATAATAAATACACATACAAACAGGGCAGTGTGCAGTGCGATGGCGATCATCCACGGATCTATTAGGGCGGAATGCAATGATCCTTAACTAGCCTCTCAAAGCACTTCGTGATGACAGAAGTGAGTGCTACGGTGCGATACTAATTTGATTAAAATCCAGTTAACTCGCTTGTCTTGGGTACAGGAGCAATGGTGGACATCTTGAAGCACGTGGGGATAGGGAGAGATTGAATACGTCAGCAAATACTCCAGCCAGGAAGTTTCAGCGCATGCTCTGAGGATGCGGGCCGGTAGCCATGCGAGGGTTAACGTGAAGGCAATTGTTTCCATTCAAGTCTGATCTGTTTGAATAGACTAAAATGAGCACCTTTGTATGCATATTTTCTGTCATGGTACCTCCATCCTGATACCTCCATCCTGATACCTCCATCCTGGTACCTCCATCATGATACCTCCATCCTGATACCTCCATCCTGGTACCTCCATCATGATACCTCCATCCTGGTACCTCCATCCTGATACCTCCATCATGATACCTCCATCCTGATACCTCCATCCTGATACCTCCATCATGGTACCTCCATCCCTGATACCTCCATCCTGGTACCTCCATCATGATAACTCCATCCTGGTACCTGCCTCCATCCTGATACCTCCATCCTGATACCTCCATCCTGATACCTCCATCCCGGTACCTCCATCCTGATACCTCCATCATGGTACCTCCATCCTGATACCTCCATCATGGTACCTCCATCCTGATACCTCCATCCTGATACATCTCCATCATGGTACCTCCCTCCATCCTGATACCTCCATCCTGATTCCATCATGATACCCATCCTGGTACCTCCATCCTGATACACTCCATGATACCTCCATCCTGATACCTCATCCTGGCACCTCCCATGATAACTCCATCCTGGTACTGACGCCTCCATCCTGATACCTCCATCCATACCTCCATCATGATGTATCCTGATACCTCCATCATGGCAAATTCTCCATCCTGATACCTCCATCATGAAATTCATCCTGATACCTCCATCATGGTACCTCCATCCTGATACCTCCATCCTTATACCTCCATCCTGATACCTCTCCATCCCTGATACCTCCATCCTGGTACCTCCATCCTGGTACTTCCATCATGGTACCTCCATCATGGTACCTCCATCCGATACCTCCATCATGGTACCTCCATCCTTATACCTCCACCCTTATACCTCCATCCTGGATACCTCCATCCTGATACCTCCATCCCGGCAGCCTGCATCCTGATACCTCCATCATGGTACCTCCATCCTGATACCTCCATCACATCCATCCTGATACCTCCATCCTGATACCTCCATCCCAGATACCTCCATCATGGTACCCATCCTGATACCTCCATCCTACCATCCGATACCATCCTCATACCTCCATCCTTGATACTTCCATCATGGTACTCTCCATCCTGGATACCCATCCCTGATACCATCCTGGTACCTCCACCTGATACTTCTCCATCATGGTACACACTGGTAATGCCTCCCACAACTTTCAAAGAACTGGGCTGTATACGTGACAGAAATGTATTCAATTGCAAATCACTAGCCTGGGAACAGTAATACAGAGGTTATATAGTTAGTTTCCCTCCTGTAGTTTTGAAAACTGGTATTTGCTAAAGGCACTTGCCTTGATTATACAGTTCTATCACTTCACTTATTCATGCATCAAACCCTCCTAAATGCCCAGAGGCAGTAGGCTACTATGTATAACTGGCTAGTCGCTTTTTTTATTACTACTTTTGTTTTGTAATCATGGCACCCTATTCCCTACGTAGTGCACTACTTTTTACCAGTGGGGTAGGGTGTATTAGGGGGTAGTGTGTCATTTGGGATTCATGTAAGAGAAAAATGTTATTTCAACCCACCCTTGTCTGGACCACAGTTCCACTCTGTAGAGGTGAACCACGGTCGCAGCAGCAGGTGTCTGACAGACAGACAGACCAGGGGGGCCCAGAGTGCACTGAACTATCCTCTACCTGTCTACCCGTGTATTCTTCCATTGTTTACTGTGTAGACCATTCTTCCCCTGTGATCCACCGGGAACAGCTCTTTGCCATCACCGAGAGGCCACTTCCGTTTCACCTGAGTGCCGTGTTGGCATCCTCCATTAGGGCATCGGAGGGGGCACAGGGGGAAAGACAGTCCACCCCTCTTCCTCCCTACCCCTCTCCCTTTCACTCCCTAACTCTCTCCCTCCCTATCCCCACCTAACTCTCTCCCTCCCCTATCCCCACCCACAGTCTATCTTACCCCCTCCTCTTGCTCCTCTTCCCTACTTCTCCTCCCTTCCTCCCTCCCTCTATCCACCAACTCTCTGCCCAACTACAGTCCTCCACTGTCCTCCTTCCCCTCGCACTCTCTCTTCCCTCCTCTCCTCTTCCCTCCCTATCTCCCCACCCACTGAGTGGCCCGGCAGAGGCCCTGGGGTCTGGGACATGGACTAGCCACCAGAGTGCCAGCCAGCCAGAAACAACAAAAGGTGAGGTGAGACAGCTAGAGGTGACACCTGCCTGCCTGCCTGCCGGAACATTCCGCACTCTCTCTTCCTGCTCTCTGTTGTCTTGGTAACCCAGCCCTGAGCAACACACTAAAACACTTTGGGGAGAAAAGAAAGGAATAACAATGGTGAGGAGAAGCAGAAGGAGAAGGAGAAGGAGAAGGAAAAGGAGAAGGAGGAGGAGAAGGAGGAGGAGAAGGAGGAGGAGAAGGAGGAGAAGAAGGAGAAGAAGGAGAAGGAGAAGAAGGAGAAGAAGGAGAAGGAGAAGGAGAGGGGGAGAAGGAGAAGGAGAAGGAGAAGGAGAAGGAGAAGGGGGAGAAGGAGAAGGAGAAGGAGAAGGAGAAGGGTGAGAAGGAGAAGGGGGAGAAGGAGAAGGGTGAGAAGGAGAAGGGGGAGAAGGAAAAGGAGAAGGATGAGGAGAATGAGGAGAAGAATGAGGAGAAGGAGGAGAAGGAGAAGGAGAAGGAGGAGAAGGAGAAGGAGAAGGAGAATGAGAAGGGGGAGAAGGAGAAGAAGGAGAAGGAGAAGGAGAAGGAGAAGGAGAAGGAGCAGGAGAAGGAGAAGGAGAAGGGGAGAAGGGAGAAGAAGGAGAAGGAGAAGGAGAAGAGGAGGAGAAGGAGCAGGAGAAGGAGAAGGAGGAGAAGGAGAAGGGGAGAAGGAGAAGGAGAAGAAGAAGGAGAAGAAGAAGGAGAAGGAGAAGGAGAAGGAGGAGAAGGCGGAATGCACACCAGATGCTGGACCCTCTTGAACTGTGATTGAGTCATTTCAAAGTTGTTTTTATGTCGCTTTGTATGTCAGAGAAGGACTGCAAGATACACTATATTTACAAAAATATGTGGACAGCCCTTCAAATGAGTGGGTTCGGCTATTTCAACCACACCCATTGCTGACAGGTGTATAATATTGATCACACAAGAATGCAACCTCCATAGACAAACATTGTCAGTAGAATGGCCTTACTGACGAGCTCAGTGACTTTCAATGTGGCACCGTCATAGGATGCCACCTTTCCAACAAGTTCATAAAATATATGCCTCATTGTAACCCTAACCCTAAACCTAACCATTAACCCATACCCCTAACCTAAACCCTAAACCCAGCTCCTTAACCTAACCACTAACCCATTACCCTAACCCTAATGTTAACTCTCATTGTAAACCTAACCCTAAACCTAACCCCTTAGCCCTTACCCTAACCCTAATGTTAACTCTCATTGTAACCCTAACCCTAAACCTAACCATTAACCCATACCCCTAACCTAAACCCGAAACCCAGCTCCTTAACCTAACCACTACCCCATTACCCTAACCCTAATCTTAGCACTCATTGTAACCCTAAACCTAACCCCTTAGCCCTTACCCTAACCCTAATGTTAACTCTCATTGTAACCCATACCTAACCCCTTAGCCCTTACCCTAACCCTAATGTTAACCCTCGTTGTAACCCTAACCCTAATGTTAGCCCTCATTGTAACCCTAACCCTAATGTTAGCCCTCATTGTAACCCTAACCCTAAACCTAACCCCTTAGCCCTAACCCTAACCCTAATGTTAGCCCTCATTGTAACCCTAACCCTAAACATAACCCCTTAGCCCTTACCCTAACCCTAATGTTAACTCTCATTGTAACCCTAAACATAACCCCTTAGCCCTAACCCTAACCCTAATGTTAGCCCTCATTGTAACCCTAACCCTAAACATAACCCCTTAGCCCTAACCCTAACCCTAATGTTAGCCCTCATTGTAACCTAACCCTAAACCTAACCCTAACCCTAACCCTAACCCTAATGTTAGCCCTCATTGTAACCCTAACCCTAAACCTAACCCCTTAGCCCTAACCCTAACCCTAATGTTAGCCCTCATTGTAACCTAACCTAATGTTAGCCCTCATTGTAACCCTAACCCTAAACATAACCCCTTAGCCCTAACCCTAACCCTAATGTTAGCCCTCATTGTAACCCTAACCCTAAACATAACCCCTTAGCCCTAACCCTAACCCTAATGTTAGCCCTCATTGTAACCTTAACCCTAATGTTAGCCCTCATTGTAACCCTAACCCTAATGTTAGCCCTCATTGTAACCCTAACCCTAAACCTAACCCCTTAGCCCTAACCCTAATGTTAACCCTCATTCTAACCCTAAACCTAACCACTAAGCCAGAAGGGAGAATGTTTCTTTTTTTATCTCTACTTTTGGGGATTTTAGTTCTCTACAAGGATAGAAAAAACTATCAATCAACCCCCCCCCCCCTCCCTAAACACACACGTAGGTCATCCTTACTGATGCTTTGTGACACAGCTGTCAACAGTGCCCCCCATCCATGTCCAGGCACTGTTCACCAACCAATGAGCACCTGTCTGTCACTTTACCTACGGAGAAGGTCAGTCAAGAACTCAGGAATAGGATATATAGAGTGTATCTCATTGATTCAACAAGACTGTGTTAGTCCACAGAGCTAGAGCCTATGCATTAGAGTGGGTGGCTAACAATACAGTAGACCCTTGTCAAGTCAAGACTGCTCACTGCAGCTTTCAGTTTTAGAAAAATCCTGTCAATTCCGTTTCTTGTCACACGGGGCAGTGTTGAAACAGTAAAACCCTGATAGGTGATTTTAATTGGAGGTTGGGGGTAGTGGCTTTCCTGGAAACAATCTTGAAGTTTGGGTTGCTTACCTTTTAAATACAATCCTTTACGGCTGTCCAACATTTTAAATCAGTATTGTAACTTTAGGATTACCTGTGTTTCGGTTTATAAACTGAGGGATTGTGCCGGAGAAATGTAACCATTCTCAAATGTATAGACAGAGTTACAGATGCAAGAATGACAATCCACGTAATAACAATGATAGTTTTAACCATGTTTTGAGGCTATATACTGTTTGAAAAAAAATATTTACTTTAACATTTTAAAGTTTAATTAACATTGGAGAAAAACAAGTTTATTTTCTGGGTTCTGATGGGGTACGAAAGTTGAACTAAGCTCATTTACAAGATATATTGTTCAAGAATCAATGGGTACATATCCATAGTTTATACGTGTAAAAAAAATGGAATGTCCTTGAGAAAACAGAAAGGTGTCACAACGTTGTTGTTTTTCTTGTCGCCGACAACCTTTCTGAATTTAAAAGTAATTATCCAGTTTTTAAAATGTATCTATGATCTTATTGGGGTCTTCACTGGTCTTTCATTCTGAACTTCATGTCAGATTTTAACATGGTCAGCTGTAGTGTGTTCTGCGTTAGCCCTTGTGTTTTAACATGGTCAGCTGTAGTGTATTCTATATTAGCCCTCGTGTTTTAACATGGTCAGCTGTAGTGTGTTCTATATTAGCCCTCATGTTTTAACATGGTCAGCTGTAGTGTGTTCTATATTAGCCCTCATGTTTTAACATGGTCAGCTGTAGTGTGTTCTGCGTTAGCCCTTGTGTTTTAACATGGTCAGCTGTAGTGTGTTCTGCGTTAGCCCTTGTGTTTTAACATGGTCAGCTGTAGTGTGTTCTATATTAGCCCTCGTGTTTTAACATGGTCATCTGTAGTGTATTCTATATTAGCCCTCGTGTATTAAAAAGGTTCAGCTGTGGTGTGTTCTATATTAGCCCTCGTGTTTTAACATGGTCAGCTGTAGTGTATTCTATATTAGCCCTCGTGTTTTAACATGGTCAGCTGTAATGTATTCTATATTAGCCCTCGTGTTTTAACATGGTCAGCTGTAATGTATTCTATATTAGCCCTCGTGTTTTAACATGGTCAGCTGTAGTGTGTTCTATATTAGCCCTCGTGTTTTAACATGGTCATCTGTAGTGTATTCTATATTAGCCCTCGTGTTTTAACATGGTCAGCTGTAGTGTATTCTATATTAGCCCTCGTGTTTTAACATGGTCAGCTGTAATGTATTCTATATTAGCCCTCGTGTTTTAACATGGTCAGCTGTAATGTATTCTATATTAGCCCTCGTGTTTTAACATGGTCAGCTGTAATGTGTTCTATATTAGCCCTCATGTTTTAACATGGTCAGCTGTAATGTATTCTATATTAGCCCTCGTGTTTTAACATGGTCAGCTGTAGTGTGTTCTATATTAGCCCTCATGTTTTAACATGGTCAGCTGTAATGTATTCTATATTAGCCCTCGTGTTTTAACATGGTCAGCTGTAGTGTGTTCTATATTAGCCCTCATGTTTTAACATGGTCAGCTGTAGTGTGTTCTATATTAGCCCTCATGTTTTAACATGGTCAGCTGTAATGTATTCTATATTAGCCCTCGTGTTTTAACATGGTCAGCTGTAGTGTGTTCTATATTAGCCCTCATGTTTTAACATGGTCAGCTGTAATGTATTCTATATTAGCCCTCGTGTTTTAACATGGTCAGCTGTAGTGTGTTCTATATTAGCCCTCATGTTTTAACATGGTCAGCTGTAGTGTGTTCTATATTAGCCCTCGTGTTTTAACATGGTCAGCTGTAGTGTGTTCTATATTAGCCCTCATGTTTTAACATGGTCAGCTGTAATGTATTCTATATTAGCCCTCGTGTTTTAACATGGTCAGCTGTAATGTGTTCTATATTAGCCCTCATGTTTTAACATGGTCAGCTGTAGTGTGTTCTATATTAGCCCTCATGTTTTAACATGGTCAGCTGTAGTGTGTTCTATATTAGCCCTCGTGTTTTAACATGGTCAGCTGTAGTGTGTTCTATATTAGCCCTCGTGTTTTAACATGGTCAGCTGTAATGTATTCTATATTAGCCCTCGTGTTTTAACATGGTCAGCTGTAATGTATTCTATATTAGCCCTCGTGTTTTAACATGGTCAGCTGTAGTGTGTTCTATATTAGCCCTCGTGTTTTAACATGGTCATCTGTAGTGTATTCTATATTAGCCCTCGTGTTTTAACATGGTCAGCTGTAGTGTGTTCTATATTAGCCCTCATGTTTTAACATGGTCAGCTGTAGTGTGTTCTATATTAGCCCTCGTGTTTTAACATGGTCAGCTGTAGTGTGTTCTATATTAGCCCTCATGTTTTAACATGGTCAGCTGTAATGTATTCTATATTAGCCCTCGTGTTTTAACATGGTCAGCTGTAATGTGTTCTATATTAGCCCTCATGTTTTAACATGGTCAGCTGTAGTGTGTTCTATATTAGCCCTCATGTTTTAACATGGTCAGCTGTAGTGTGTTCTATATTAGCCCTCGTGTTTTAACATGGTCAGCTGTAGTGTGTTCTATATTAGCCCTCGTGTTTTAACATGGTCAGCTGTAATGTATTCTATATTAGCCCTCGTGTTTTAACATGGTCAGCTGTAATGTATTCTATATTAGCCCTCGTGTTTTAACATGGTCAGCTGTAGTGTGTTCTATATTAGCCCTCGTGTTTTAACATGGTCATCTGTAGTGTATTCTATATTAGCCCTCGTGTTTTAACATGGTCAGCTGTAGCCCTCGTGTTTTAACATGGTCAGCTGTAATGTATTCTATATTAGCCCTCGTGTTTTAACATGGTCAGCTGTAATGTATTCTATATTAGCCCTCGTGTTTTAACATGGTCAGCTGTAATGTGTTCTATATTAGCCCTCATGTTTTAACATGGTCAGCTGTAATGTATTCTATATTAGCCCTCGTGTTTTAACATGGTCAGCTGTAGTGTGTTCTATATTAGCCCTCATGTTTTAACATGGTCAGCTGTAATGTATTCTATATTAGCCCTCGTGTTTTAACATGGTCAGCTGTAGTGTGTTCTATATTAGCCCTCATGTTTTAACATGGTCAGCTGTAGTGTGTTCTATATTAGCCCTCGTGTTTTAACATGGTCAGCTGTAGTGTGTTCTATATTAGCCCTCATGTTTTAACATGGTCAGCTGTAGTGTGTTCTATATTAGCCCTCATGTTTTAACATGGTCAGCTGTAGTGTGTTCTATATTAGCCCTCATGTTTTAACATGGTCAGCTGTAATGTATTCTATATTAGCCCTCGTGTTTTAACATGGTCAGCTGTAATGTGTTCTATATTAGCCCTCATGTTTTAACATGGTCAGCTGTAGTGTGTTCTATATTAGCCCTCATGTTTTAACATGGTCAGCTGTAGTGTGTTCTATATTAGCCCTCGTGTTTTAACATGGTCAGCTGTAGTGTGTTCTATATTAGCCCTCATGTTTTAACATGGTCAGCTGTAGTGTGTTCTATATTAGCCCTCGTGTTTTAACATGGGTCAGCTGTAGTGTGTTCTATATTGGCCCTGTGTTTTAACATGGTCAGCTGTAGTGTGTTCTATATTAGCCTCGTGTTTTAACATGGTCAGCTGTAGTGTGTTCTATATTAGCCCTCGTGTTTAACATGGTCAGGTGTTAGCCCTGTGTTCTATCAGGTGTAGTGTGTTCTGCTCCTGTGTTTTAACATGGTCCAGCTGTAGTGTATTCTATATTAGCCCTCGTGTTTTAACATGGTCAGCTGTAGTGTGTTCTGCGTTAGCCCATGTGTTTAACATGGTCAGCTGTAGTGTGTTCTATATTAGCCCTCATGTTTTAACATGGTCCCAGCTGTAGTGTATTCTATATTAGCCCTCGTGTTTTAACATGGTCAGCTGTAGTGTGTTCTATATTGGCCCTCATGTTTTAACATGGTCAGCTGTAGTGTGTTCTGCGTTAGCCCTCGTGTTTTAACATGGTCAGCTGTAGTGTGTTCTATATTGGCCCTCGTGTTTAAACATGGTCAGCTGTAGTGTGTTCTATATTAGCCCTCGTGTTTTAACATGGGTCAGCTGTAGTGTGTTCTGCGTTAGCCCTTGTGTTTTAACATGGTCAGCTGTAGTGTGTTCTGCGTTAGCCCTCGTGTTTTAACATGGTCAGCTGTAGTGTGTTCTATATTAGCCCTCGTGTTTTAACATGGTCAGCTGTAGTGTATTCTATATTAGCCCTCGTGTTTTAACATGGTCAGCTGTAGTGTGTTCTATGTTAGCCCTCATGTTTTAACATGGTCAGCTGTAGTGTGTTCTATATTAGCCCTCGTGTTTTAACATGGTCAGCTGTAGTGTGTTCTATATTAGCCCTCGTGTTTTAACATGGTCAGCTGTAGTGTATTCTATATTAGCCCTCGTGTTTTAACATGGTCAGCTGTAGTGTGTTCTATATTAGCCCTCATGTTTTAACATGGTCAGCTGTAGTGTGTTCTATATTAGCCCTCATGTTTTGACATGGTCAGCTGTAGTGTATTCTATATTAGCCCTCGTGTTTTAACATGGTCAGCTGTAGTGTGTTCTATATTAGCCCTCATGTTTTAACATGGTCAGCTGTAGTGTGTTCTGCGTTAGCCCTCGTGTTTTAACATGGTCAGCTGTAATGTGTTCTATAT